>NC_041393.1:684389595-684391604 GCF_002162155.2 Triticum dicoccoides
TCAAAGTTACCGCGGTGTTTCGAGTAATTGTATATTATCATGCTATTTCTACAGAAGTTATCGGGTATGTTTTCAACAACATTTTTCCCTTGACAGATATTATCGCAGTGTTTGTGTGTAAGGTATCACGTTTGTGGTGGGGATCGGGGGTATGTTATCAAGTCGAAGTTACCACCTTATTTCCACAGAAGTTATCGGAGAGTATGTTATTAGGTCGTAGTTAGTTATTGCGGTGTTTGTACCTAAGTTATCAAGTGTATGATACGTGTATTATCATGCTATGACAAAGAAGTTATCAGAGACCACGTAAAAGTGTAGGTAAAGAAATAGTGTGAGCTGATGGAGGACATGGAGAAAAAACAATAGAACTATGTGAACTAGTGTACAACATGCAGAAGAAACGGTGTAATTGGCAGCCTGACTGTTTATTTTTGTTTTATTCAAACTCGTAATATCCAACGTACAAGTATAATGTAACTTGATTGTAAACAAATTGATTGAGCTGACCTAGTGGTTAGTGAAGTAAGTAATATTTACCATGAGATCATGGGTTCGACTCCTTGTCAGCACAATGATTTTTTTAGCATTTTTAACTTTTAAAAAAACAGAGAAAACAGGCTTCTATTTTACCTGGCTAGGAACATGGGCCTAATGATGGAAACGTGAAAAAAAACTGTCACGACATGGGCTTAATCGAGACAAACTGTCGTAACGTGGCCTTGGTCGAGGGCGGCAAAGCTGGGGTCGAGCGGAGAGATCGAGCGATAAACGGGGATCGAGCGGGAATTGTGGATCACGCGAAAAAGAGATGCAGCTGGAGCGGATCATGTGAGCCGTCAGATTCAAAATGAACGACATCCAGGTTGTTGTGCCTGTGGCTAAATTCCTGCCGACAGGAAATTAGCTTTTCCGTTGAATAAAACAAAAATAAACAGTCAGGCTGCCAATTACACCGTTTCTTCTGCATGTTGTACACTAGTTCACATAGTTCTATTGTTTTTTCTCCATGTCCTCCATCAGCTCACACTATTTCTTTACCTACACTTTTACGTGGTCTCTGATAACTTCTTTGTCATAGCATGATAATACACGCATCATACACTTGATAACTTAGGTACAAACACCGCAATAACTAACTACGACCTAATAACATACTCTCCGATAACTTCTGTGGAAATAAGGTGGTAACTTCGACTTGATAACATACCCCCGATCCCCACCACAAACGTGATACCTTACACACAAACACTGCGATAATATCTGTCAAGGGAAAAATGTCACGACATGGGCTTAATCGAGACAAACTGTCGTAACGTGGCCTTGGTCGAGGGCGGCAAAGCTGGGGTCGAGCGGAGAGATCGAGCGATAAACGGGGATCGAGCGGGAATTGTGGATCACGCGAAAAAGAGATGCAGCTGGAGCGGATCATGTGAGCCGTCAGATTCAAAATGAACGACATCCAGGTTGTTGTGCCTGTGGCTAAATTCCTGCCGACAAGAAATTAGCTTTTCCGTTGAATAAAACAAAAATAAACAGTCAGGCTGCCAATTACACCGTTTCTTCTGCATGTTGTACACTAGTTCACATAGTTCTATTGTTTTTTCTCCATGTCTTCCATCAGCTCACACTATTTCTTTACCTACACTTTTACGTGGTCTCTGATAACTTCTTTGTCATAGCATGATAATACACGTATCATACACTTGATAACTTAGGTACAAACACCGCAATAACTAACTACGACCTAATAACATACTCTCCGATAACTTCTGTGGAAATAAGGTGGTAACTTCGACTTGATAACATACCCCCGATCCCCACCACAAACGTGATACCTTACACACAAACACTGCGATAATATCTGTCAAGGGAAAAATGTTGTTGAAAACATACCCGATAACTTCTGTAGAAATAGCATGATAATATACAATTACTCGGAACACCGCGGTAACTTTGACCGGGCGATTTTTGTTGTTGAAAACATACCCCCCCCCCCCCGCCCCATAACT
>NC_041393.1:684391809-684416047 GCF_002162155.2 Triticum dicoccoides
AAATAACATGAGAATATACGCACAACAGCGTTGATAACTCACGTACAAACACCATGATAACATTCTGACCCGGTAAAAAAAATGTTAGAAAACATACACCCGATAATTCCTGTATAAATGGTAATGAAAGCACCACAAATATGATAACTTCAGTACAAACATCGATAACTTTTACCCATGAAAAAAATTAGTTGAATACACACCCCGAAAATTCCTATATAAGTATCATGGTAATATAAGCACCGCAGACCTGATAACTTAGGCACAAACACCACGATAACTATATACCCGAATAAAAATTTGTTGAAACATACCCCGGTTACTTCTATGCAAATAACACGGTAATATTTGCATCACGGACCTGATAACGTTGATACAAATACCATGGTAACTTTGACCCGGGGGAAAAAATTCGTTGAAAACACACCCCCGGTCACTTCTACATAAATAACATGTTAATATACATATAACATAACTGATAACTTACGGTAACATTCGACCAAAAAGTGATCAACGCATGCCAACATGAGATCTAGTTTTGAAGTTCTCGTCGCAATAGACTTTTTATGTGAAAATGATTTTTCAATCAGAAACGACAAATTTGAGCTATAAAACATTTTCCAGTTCCGAAATAGTGATAATATACAATGACATAAGCTTTCCCGTGCTCCAGTGCATTTGCATGTGGAGAGAATGTTGGAGGAGCCATTTTTATGCCCTGGTAATTTCTATGTAAACTGGATGGTAACTCACATACCACAGACATGATAACTTACTTAGCCTAGGTCTGATAACTTTTGACCCGAAAAAAAATCATCGAAACATACCAACATGGGATCTAATTTCAAAGGTCTCGTCGCGACTAATCTTTTATGTGAAAATGATTTTTCAATCGGACCAACGGTTTGAGCTACAAAACATTTTGTAGTTTCGAAATAAAAGAGAATCTATGGCTGACATCATCATATTTTATATTAGTTTGAATGCATATGGCAAGACGCTGCATGCTTTTGCTCTCGTTTTTTGCTTAGCGGAGTGGGGCTGCATGCACGTGATTAATTAAACCAGGATGTGTTCGGATATGTTACTTAAATTCAGTACGTTAGAAAGTTAGCACAGTCCTTTATTCAAACTCGTAATATCCAACGTACAAGTATAATGTAACTTGATTGTAAACAAATTGATTGAGTTGACCTAGTGGTTAGTGAAGTAGGTAATATTTACCTGAGATCATGGGTTCGACTCCTTGTCAGCACAATGATTTTTTAGCATTTTTAACTTTTTAAAAAACAGGCTTCTATTTTACTTGGCTGGGAACATGGGCCTAATGATGGAAACGTGAAAAAAAAACTGTCACGACATGGGCTTAATCGAGACAAACTGTCGCAACGTGGCCTTGGTCGAGGGTGGCAAAGCTGGGGTCGAGCGGAGAGATCGAGCGATAAACGGGGATCGAGCGCGAAAAAGAGATGCAGCTGGAGCGGATCGTGCGAGCCGTCAGATTCTAAATGAACGACATCCAAGTCGTTCGTGCCTGTGGCTAAATTCCTGCCGACGGGAAATTAGCTTTTCCGTATAGTTATACTTTAGAGTGTAGATTCATTCATTTTGCTTTGTATGTAGTTCATATTGGAATTTTTAAAAAAGCTTATATTTAGGAATAGAGGAAGGATAAGTTACACAGTAGGTTCGAATAGCCTCAGTTTTCAGCCAGTTAACAAACAATAGCAATATAACTACTGAGATACACAATAGTTTTTCAGTCAGTTTTAAAATCTCTCAAACATAATGGGTTTACTCATAATTGATGACAAATATCTTCACCAGTAACCTTTTCTTTATTACAATATTTTCAAACATTCTATCAACTCTCTTATGTTAGTAAATTATTCAAAATTTATTCATTTTATTGATTTTTTCTAAGACAAATCACAATTTGTTTCACATGATAATAGTACGTGTGTTGCTATAGTAGAGGGGCAATCCAAAATACTATCTAACGAACTAGCATGTTAGAATAGATAATCATCATCACAAGGTGGAGCCGTCAAGAGATGGTTGATGAAACTGATGATGCCATTGCTCTCTTGAACCTCAAAATTTGCTGCTTTGTTATTTTCATACTTGTCCACTTGTACTTGAGACTTCACATCATCTATTTTCTTTTGTTGCACACCATCCTTTTTCGTGTGTTGCTGCCAATGAAAAATGCCTATGATTTGTTCATCGGTCAAACTAGGTCAACGTGGTCAATATCTGATTTTGGACGAAACTTGTCCGGGTTTGACACTTGAAGGACCAAATGTCTACCAAAAATCTTGAGGGACCAAAAACATACTTTTCTCTATTATCTATTGTTCTAAGTGCACATGAGTGATATTATTAATTGCAGCTCTTATCTTTAGTTAACACAACTTTTGACCACGTCTACTTTGTTGTGATATACAGTCCAGCATTACCGTTTTGCAGAATTTTCTCAATATGAAATATTTAATGTTCTTACATTTGTGCGTAATCTGTTTTTATGATATGGAACATCACTTTGTTTGAACATGTATGATTCCTTTTATCAAAACAATCACGAAGCTTATACTGAATAGCCAATATTGTTGATAACAAACAGCGACAAAAATTTAGAGTTGCTGTTTTTACTGAATTTACATCTCATGTGCATGGAACAGTTTAGGTTGTTCCAAAATTCTCATATGGACGCACCGGTTCCTTTTTTATTTCAATATAGTCCATTGATGTAGCCTGTGCAGTATCTACCTTTCCCAAATAACAGAAAAAAAACAAGGTATGTAATCTAGAAAAAATATGGTCAAAAGAAATGAACCCTGATTCTTATTTACAAAAAGAAAGTGAAAAGAAATGATTGCTTCTTTTTATTTTCTATATCATAATTAAAGCTGAACTTTTTGTCCACTTGACAGGTTGGTTACTGGATTACTGTGCTGGAGGTCTAGACACCGATGAGACCCTCAGTTGATGGGGAAATAGTTGGTCAGGCTAAAACGATCCAAACTTGGTAGCTATAGTTTGCATAGTCATTTTGTCCATGGATTTGCACAAGACCTATCTTGAGTAATTTGCCAATGTTCTTCAAAGAACTTCCGTTTCTGTTACCCCATGTTTTGTTAAGTACCTCCGGGTTCGAGGTCTAGAGCTACAAGTATTTGCAACTAGAATGTGGTCTGTATGCTAATTCAAGCTGATGCGCATGCTCACTGAACTTTTGAAATGAATGGATGAATTCTTTACCAGAGAAAATGGGGTCTCTCCAGTAAGCCCCGCGGCAGTTAATTCACTGGTTTGAACTTTTTGTAACTTGTTATATGTGTCTCCCAGACTAAATCATTTCTATGTTAGTACCTAAATACTTTGCTGGTTAATACTCGTGGTTGTTAAGGAAGTTAAATGCTTGTCCATTGTTATGTAAGTTTGCACATGTTATTTAAACGCTTGTGTCACTATAATCTCTAATACTTAGTGCAGATAAAAAATATATTGAAATATGCAGCAATCTATGGGGAAAAAAATTTATGTGCATTGATCTATGATATTGCACGAGTTGTTTAAACCCTTGTGTCATTCTAGATAGATCCTGTGCATAGTTCTCATAGTTTTTTTTGGTCTAGTTATAGTATGGATGAACTTTTAATTTCTCGTAGCATGTTGGTTTCATCAGATATGTCTTATCTCCTGTCATCTTGTGTAATAATGACTCTCAAGATTGAACAGAGAATCAGTTTATTGATTTGTCGTGAGAAACTAAGAATGATCATTGGAAAAAGGGAAAATGTGCAATATAGAAAAAGATGACAAGCTTCGTCAGTTTATGAGTTTATTGTTTGAAATGAAGAGATTTTTTGGAACCCGGAGTTCTATGGCCTATGATTTATTTACGAGAGAAACCGAACCCCACTGATTGACTAATACACGTGAGTATACTGCTGCTATGTACGCTCTATTTGTCTGGTTTACATTTGGTGTTAGGAGAAGTGGTTCATCCTTCCACTACATTGGTATTTTCTTTGTAATACTATCGATGCATTCGACATAAAGCTTAGCTACATGTCCTAGAACATGGCGAAATGGAGGACTCAAGGGGGAAGAGGGAGAGGGGGAGAAGTCCTGGAGTATCAACATGGTGACATGGAGGACCCGAGGGGGGAGAGGGAGAATGGGAGAAGTATGATTTTATGGTAAAGAAATCGATACAACACCTGATGTCCATGTGAGTATCTAAAGGTAACAAGTTAGATATGATAAATATTACGCATGAGCTATTCGTAACTCGACTACATTTTAAATTTGCGCCAGTCGATTTTTGGGAGAACGCAAGTGCAACCCGAGGCAAAAGCTGTCAATGGCACTGAAAGTGGCAACGAGCTGCGATGGCGAGGCCGGGCCAGGACCTTGTTGGAGACAGGGACAACGTTGCTAACGGTAGCAAGTAGCAGCGTCGCAGTCGGAGGAGGTGAGGAAGAGGGTTGATAGGTGCGGTGGTTCGCCGAAAAAATCTGATAGTTGTGCCGTCTTAGAGGGATGGTCGGGTGTGGCGACGAGGCATCACTACTGCAGGAATGCTTAGTAGTGGCGGTCGCAAAATGGCTTGTAGTGGCGGGCCAGGCTCCCAGGGCCGCCCGCCCGCCACTGGTATGGTGCTGGCAGTGACAGGCGTATGTTCCTACCCGCCACAACTCGCTATTTCTGTCAGCCACAAATCCCATTGTAGCAGTGACGATCCTACCGTAGCGCCCGCTACTGCGAGGGATAGGATAGACTACACATATTGGAGTGATTGACAAAAAACTACCACTTTAGGGGTTACTGTCCCACAGAACTACCACTTTTTCCCCCGCAAAAAGGTCCCCCGCAAAAAAAAAGAACTACCACTTTTTAAAAACTGACCGAAAACTACCAAAATTTTCTAATTTTGTGACTAAAAACTACAACTTTTGAAAAATAGCCCCTTTAGACGATTTAAACACGTTTATGACATGTTAGACCCACTTGTCAGGGCTGACGTGACGGCAAAGTCAACTATGTTTATTTTGACCGTTAATTTGACCGGTGGGACCCACGCGTAAGCATCAGCTTCTTTCTCCTCTCTCTATGTGGCATTTCAACGAACAGTTCGTGTGCACAGACGGGACAAGCAGGAGCAGTGCTCACGCACGGCCACCGGCCGCAGCCGCCGGCACAAGCAGCACCAGAGGCCACGTACGATCACTAGCAGCAGCTTGCCCTGCCACACCCACCCCTGCTGCTCCCCGGCGGCCCCTGCTGCCACACACGACCACGAGAAGCAGCGGCGCCAATGGCGCACGAGCACGTGGGCGGCGGCCACGCACGGCAAGGAGCAGCAGATCTCTCTCCCCGCGCCCCGTGCACACCGAGTTGGCACTGGCTCATCACCACCTCGGATGCGGCGACGCAGCGCAGCGCAGGCAAACCCCCCGACTCGGCACCGACGCGAGCATCAGGAAGGAGGACCCTCACCTTGTCGATGCCGCCGCGGTCCAGGGGCTCCTCGCCGACCTGCATGTTAGAAATAATCTTGTCATGATGTATCATGTTTTGTTTTGTCGTTCGGCATGTAGCTTAGGGAGTAGCTTGTCAGGGCAAAGCTTCAGTTGTGCACACGAAGGAGGCGAGATGCCGTGGGGCCGTGTGATGCGGCAAGAGCGACGAGATGCTGACGGTGCCGTGTGATAGGGCGATGCCATGAGAAGTGGCATGGCGTGACAGTGTTGGAGCATGACAAGCTATACGTCGAGCCGGATAGTCCGATAGTCATAGGTGCATGTAGTTTGCTTGGGCTAATTAGTGGCCGGGTCGCTGGAGTGATTCTAGGAGAGGAAGACCAGGTTAGCCGTTGGTACCAAGGTTAGTGCATGAGTTAGTTAGTGCAGGTGCAAGTGTTGGCCGAGTCAAGTGTGATGGCCGGTATGACTGCATGCGTGCATGGAGGTAGTGGGCATGAGTAGCGCCTAGAGACTTGGAGTTAGTGGCCAGATGTGCCTGCCGAGTGACGCGTGATGGTTAGCACCCTGTGTATATATAAGTTCAGCAAATGAATGAGAATGTGAGGCCGTGAGGGCTGCAGCCACAGTGTAGTGTTTGCTTTCACCAAGGAGAGAGCCTCTTGGCAAAGCTAGCAGTTGGTTTCTCCATTGGTGCATGTGTGTTCTCACTTCTCATGTGTTCTTGAGAGAGACAAAGAGAGAGGATAGAGTTGTGGAGCTCCAAGGGAGAAGAAGAAGCGGTGCCGCGAGAGGCGGCGCCAACACTGCAAAGGTTTGCGTCGCAGCCGCGCTGTTGTCAACGCGCCGTCCATGGAGCGATCGACCGCCACCAGCCGTAGCCGGGTCTTGGCCGGAACAGGAGCGTCGCGGCCGCGGCTTCCTCGCCGGCAGATGGAGGGGAAGTGCTCGCCATATCCCGCGGCGCCGGCGGCCAGCGGCTTCTTTGCCGGGAGATGGAGGGGCGGTTGCTCTCCAGATCCCGCGGCGCCGGCGGCCAGCGGCTTCCTTGCCGGGAGATGGAGGGGCCAGGGGCGGGTGCTCGCCTGATCCCGCGACGCCGGCAGCTGCCTCGCCGGAGATGGAGGGGCGACGACTCGTCAGATCCCGCGGTGCCGGCCGCCACCGGGTCGAGCGACGGTGCGGAGTTGGGAGGAGAGCGGTTTTTTTACTGTGATTCGGGATTTAGAAAAAAAGGATATCTTTAGACTGACGGGCGGGCCCCACCAGTCAACTTAACGGTCAAAATAAACAGAGTTGACTTTGTCACCACGTCAGCCCCTGACGGGTGGGTCCAGCATATCATAAACGTGTTTAAATCGTCTAAACAGGCTATTTTTTGAAAGTGGTAGTTTTTAGACACAAAATTAGAAAAAATGGTAGTTTTTGGTCAATTTTTGAAAGGTGGTAGTTCTGTGGGACAGTAACCCCTAAAGTGGTAGATTTTTGTCAATCACTCCAATTATTGGCATTGCAAGTTGAGACACAATAGCACAAAAGGCTAGTCATACGATTCTCAATATAACTGACGCATACTGAATCCAGTTTGAAAACAAACAACGAAATAATTAAGTAACACTTCAGATTTGTTAGACTGAAGAAACAAACATCAATGTATCGATCACGTCCATCATAACATACTAATTAACTAACAGTTCATCGGCTCATAAATTCATGACTTAAGAACATATTTCTAAACATGGTCAATGACAACCATCACAAGGGTGTCCACCCTTAGTTCTCTCTTTCCTGTCATGAACTCCCGCTAGCCAGACCTAAAAAAGGATATGTGTCTGTCTGTTTCCGTCTTGTACCGAGCGCTCGTGACACACCCTGTTGGTCCATGGCGTACTCCAGCGGTGCCGAGGGCGGGAATGTCCACTCAGAAAAACATCTTGATAGGTAACTTCTGCACTCCCCATCATTAAAAGCAAACAGAGAGCACGTAATGTTAGACATCTCACCATACTTGGTTATGAAAAAAAAGATGAAAGAATACAAATCATCTCACCATGACTTTTTTCACGATGTTGGTTTTAGTTAAGCGGTGCACAAATGGCTTCCCCATGAAGGCTACACTCGATGGTAACATCACCGTAATATTCATGGTCTCATCTCGAGTAAGCTTCCTTATTCTTTCACAGAAAATTGCAGAACTTAATGGACCATCATCATCATCTTCCTCATCCTCGTCATCTTGGTCGTCTCTATCATCCTGCTGATCCTGACTATCATCATGATCCTGGTTGTCATCGCCATCATCATTGTTGTAGAAATACATTGTCCTTAACCTGTTGACGTCTCCTTTCAAGGAAAAGGATATGTACTCTCCTCCGATGAGATTATTCTGTGCAATGTACTGCTTCCATTCATCGCCATATACGATGGTTCTATCCTTTCGTTTATGCACATCCATTAAGAATGTGCAGCCCATATCATCCGCGAAGTAAATAGCATTACCGCATAACTTGTTGAAGTCAACCCTTATGTTGAATGGGATACACTATATATGCATCAGTGAATCATTAACAATAAAGCCAGTACAATAATTGTACGAATCGTTAGAAAAGAATATTAATTGAAGTATAAGACTGTTAATTACCACAGACTTTTAAAATCCTTTTCTCAAGAAGAGTCTGAAATCTACTGCAGTATCCACACTGTCCATACATTTGCAGATATGGCAGATATGGCAGATATGGAAGATCTTACGACTCATGATCCCTAATAACCATATGTAAGCAAATTAAACAATATTGTTATATGAAATGAAATTTGGCATGAACTTTTCTTAAAAAGTTGACATATGGGGTGACATAAATTTTGCAAAACAGAAATGAATCAACGTTTTGCAAAAACTTTGTCACTCTTTTTCAAAACCCTGTGAATAACATGAAGCCCATGCACTTGTCATATGTATGAAAATTCAAACACCATTGCCACTTGTCATATTTCGCAATGTTCATGCTAAACCCGTGCACTTGTGAACATTAAACAATACTGTTATAGAAAATGAAATTTGGCATGAACTTTGCTTAAAAAGTTGACATATGAAGTGATAGAAATTTTGCAAAATGGAAATGAATCAACGTTTTGCAAAAAAAACTTTGTCACTCTTTTTCAAATCCCTGTGAATAACATGAAGCCCATGCACTTGCCATATGTAGGAAAATCAAACACCATTACCACTTGTCATATTTCACAACGTTCATGCTAAACCCGTGCACTTGTCTTATGTAAGCAAATTAAACAATATTGTTATAGAAAATGAAATTCGACATGAACTTTGCTTACAAAGTTGACATATGGAGTGACAAGAATTTTGCAAAACAGAAATGAATCACCGTTTCGCAAAAACTTTGTCACTCTTTTTCAAATCCCCGTGAATAACATGAAGCCCATGCACTTGTCATATGTACAACTACTACTATTGGTGAAGTTGAAACCCTAAAATATAATTTAATCTACAAATTAATAAGATGCAAATTCTAAACCCGAGCGTAATTTAGTCACGAAGAGTATACTATTGGAAGCTTTTCCAGTTGAGGTAGAAGACATCGGCAGTGGTCGAGGCACAACATGTGTCGGCGATGATCGAGGCGGAGGCCGGGGCCGGGGCTGCATGCGTGGAGGCGGACGATGCGATGGCGAGCAGATCTGGAGGCGGTCGCATAGAATGAGTCGGCGGCTGGTCGGAGGGATGGCAGCGATGATCGAGGCACATGACAACGAGTGGGGAGTCACGGAACTGACAGAAAATGATACGGTGGAAAATAAAAGGGTGCGTCGATGGTTCGGTCAGGTCGGGGACAAGCGCCCGCAAGGTACAACAGTGGCGGGGGAGGACAAGCGCCCGCGACCGTATTCTTGTTCGAAATTTTTTTTGGCGCGGCTTGCCTAAATTTAGTTGTGGCGAGCGGTGGTACTGGCCGCCACTATATACTTAATAAGCAGTTGCGGGCATTATTTCCGCCCGCCACCGAACTCTTGTTCAAAATTTTAATTTTTTTGGTGCGGCATGCTTGAATGTACTTGTGGCCAGCGGCGGGACTGGCCCGCCATTGCTTACCTAATAAGCAGTGACGGGCTTCACCTTGCGCCTGCCACTACTATATCCGTCCCGCGGGAATATTTGGAACAACCTACCTGCGACGGGTGTTTAGTGCCGCCCGCCACTGCATTGCAACAAGCTGTGACGGGTATGCCTAGGCACCCGCCACAACTATTTTGGAAAAGTAGTTGTGGCGGGTGACTTGTCCCGCGGCCACAACTAATTTGGGTTCATCTATAAGCCCTTTCCCAGTGGTGCATCCGCGGCAAACAAAAATCGGCCAGTGGTGGTTGGCGGTTCATGAGGAGGAAGTAGCTAGAGGTAGAAGAAAAACAACAACCATCTGATGAAGATGCAATGTACCTCGAGCAGCGGCATCGCAGTTAAAGACGGGAAGAGGGTTGACATGTGCGGTGGGTGGGGGGGTGCGGGGGGGTGCGATTGTTCGCCAATAATATCTGGTCGGCGGGGTGGTCCGGAGGGATGGTTGAGGTTGGCGACAAGAAGAGGGTGGGTATGCAAGGCTGTTGCGGGTGGCAGTGGCTGTTGGTGCTTTAGGAGGAGCGGCAGGAGGTAGAGGATAAACAATAACCATCCGATTAGATCCAACGGCCTAGAAAAATTGCCTTGTGTCATGTTTTTTCCAGTCGATGGATATACTGCATATTGTAAAAATCCGCACTTCTCCTAGAAATAGAGAAGATTTCTTTGCATGGGCTCCTACAAAAAATGGATGTTTCACGGTTAAGAGTGCCTATCACTTGGCTACAAGTGTTCAGGAAGAGTCCCTGGTCGATGGGGCGATGGAGAGGAGGATATGTATGCACTATCACCGCTATGCTACCAATTTTGGATGCGGTGATTGCGTACGATTATGGTAGAGTATATGAACTGCAAATCAACAATTATGGTAGAGTATATGAACTGCAAATCAACCGCATGCTAACTACTCGCTACCACTCAACCGATCTAACCTAGCTGGGAGTGATCTTGCCTCCCTCAGCAGGGCCGCAACCCTCCAGTTCTGTCCCTCCGCCTCGATCTACCGGAGGACCGTGCTGACAGATTGACAGATGGGGAAGCTCCGTTGAACATGATGTCGTTCCTATGCTTCCACAATGTCCAAGCCACTAAAGTGATCATTGTCCATGTTTCCTTCCTCTTGGTCTTCTCGATGTTAAGGGAAGTCCACCATCGAACCAGCTCAGCCTCCGGCTCCGGAGTCCAGTGAGGCTTTCCCCAGTTGCCCATAATGACGGACCATATTTTCGAGCGAGAACACATCCAAGGAGCAGGTGATTGATCGCTCCTGATCGCAAAACGGGCATGCCGCCAGATGCGGCAATAAACGTCGTTGCAATCTGTCCGCCGTCCAACATCTTTGCTGCGCCGCCAGCCAGGAAAAGAACTTGCACGTTGCCGGTGCTCTGGACTTCCAAATTTCCATTGCTCCCGCGGACTCAATACGTGCGGCAAAATAAGCTTGATAAGCTGACCGAGCCGAGAACAAGCCATCTCCCTCCCAACACCAGACAAATTTGCCGTCAATCCCGTCCGCTAGTTGGATATTCCGTAGTTGGTCGACCAATTGTCGTAAAGCCTGGGTGTTCATGTTGGGCGACACATCACGCCACCATTGTCCTGACTTAGCTTACCTCACTATCCTCACCTTGGTCGCACTCTTCTTGACGACACGAAATAGGTTTGGTAGGATATCATGTATGCGTCCCTCTTGAAGCCACCAATCTGTCCAGAATAAGACCGTGGATCCGTCCCCAATGGTGCATTTCGTGGCTGCTCTGTAGATGGCTAGTGAGTCCGATGAGACTTGGATGTTGAATTCTTCCCATGGTCTAGCCGGATCCGTCCTTGCAAGCCACGACCATCTTGCTCTCAGCGAGATATTAAGCAGGCGCAGATTGGGCACTCTCCCAAACCCCCAAACTCCTTCGGCGAGCAAACTTTGTCCCAGGCGACCAAACAATGCCCTCCATGCAAGTCCCAGCGACCCTTCCACATAAAACCTCTGCAAATTTTGTTGGCAGCTTCAATCGTTTTGACAGGTAGGTCCATCGCCATCATGGCATGTATTGTCATTGATGCCAGGGTGGTCTTCACTAGCTCCAATCGCCCGACACGGTACAACAGTCTCGCTTGCCAAGCTGGTAGTCTGTCCGCCATCTTGTCTACCAGGAATTGTAGTTGACTCGCTCTGATCTTCATTAGTCCAAGTGGCAGGCCAAGGTATCTACACGGCCACCCCAACACCGCGCAACCCATCTCGACAGCTATGGTGACGATCTGCTCATCAGTGCACCTAATTGGGTGCGCAGAACACTTCCCAAGATTCGTGTGCATGCCTGATGCCATCCCGAAGTCTTGCAGAAGAAGGCTACATGCCCAGATACTTAGGGCCTCCGGCCTGATAAATGTGACCACATCATCCGCGAAGATCGAGGTGCGGTTCCTAAGACCCGTCAGGGCGAGTGTTGGGGAACGTAGTAATTTCAAAAAATTTCTTACGCACACGCAAGATCATGGTGATGCATAGCAACGAGAGGGGAGAGTGTGTCCACATACCCTCGTAGACCGAAAGCGGAAGCGTTAGAACAACGCGGTTGATGTAGTCGTACGTCTTCACGGCCCGACCGATCAAGCACCGAAACTACGGCACCTCCGAGTTCTAGCACACGTTCAGCTTGATGACGTCCCTCGAACTCCGATCCAGCCGAGTGTTGAGGGAGAGTTTCATCAGCACGACGGCATGGTGACAATGATGATGTTCTAGCGACGCAGGGCTTCGCCTAAACACCGCTACAGTATTATCGAGGTGGACTATGGTGGAGGGGGCACCGCACACGGCTAAAAGATCAAACGATCAATTGTTGTTGTGTCTAGAGGTGCCCCCTGCCCCCGTATATAAAGGAGCAAGGGGGAGGGGGCGGCCGGCCAGGAGGAGGCGCGCCAAGGGGGGAGTCCTACTCCCACCGGGAGTAGGACTCCTCCTTCCCTTGTTGGAGTAGGAGAGAAGGAAAGAGGGGGAGAGGAGGAAGGAAAAGGGGGCTGCACCCCTTGTCCAATTCGGACCAGAGGGGGGCTGTGCCCCTCCTTCCTTTCGGCCTCTCTCCTCTATTCCCGTATGGCCCAATAAGGCCCATATACTCCCCGGCGAATTCCCGTAACTCTCCGATACTTCGAAAAATAACCGAATCACTTGGAACCTTTCCGAAGTCCGAATATAGTCGTACAATATATCGATCTTTACGTCTCAACCATTTCGAGACTCCTCGTCATGTACCCGATCTCATTCGGGACTCCGAACTCCTTCGGAACATCAAAACTCATAAACTCATAATAAAACTGTCATCGAAACCTATGTATTTTGCAAATATTCTATGTCTACAATGCTCTGCACGGAGCTACTCTAGCTAATTTCTCTCACTTTTAATATGTATGCATATTAAGACTTAGAGTCATCTGGATCAGTGCCAAAACTTGTATCGACGTAACCCTTTACGACAAACCTTTTGTCACCTCCATAATGGAGAAACATATCCTTATTCCACTAAGGATAATTTTGACCAATGTCCAGTGATCTACTCCTAGATCACTATTGTACTCCCTTGCCAAACCAGGGCAGAGTATACAATAGGTCTGGTCCATAGCATGGCATACTTTTATAGAACCTATGACTGAAGCATAGGGAATGACTTTCATTCTCTTCCTATTTTCTGCCGTGGTCGGGATTTGAGTCTTACTCAATTTCATACCTTTGCAACACAGGCAAGAACTCTTTCTTTGACTATTTCATTTTGAACTACTTCAAAATCTTGTCAAGGTATGTACTCATTGAAAATCTTATCAAGCGTCTTGATCTATCTTAATAGATCTTGATGCTCAATATGTAAGTAGCTTTACTGAGGTCTTTCTTTGAAAAACTCCTTTCAAACACTCCTTTATGCTTTCCAGAAAATTCTACATTATTTCCGATCAAAAATATGTCATTCACATATACTTATCAGAAAGGTTGTAGTGCTCCCACTCACTTTCTTGTAAATACAGGCCTTTTCAAAAGTCTGCATAAAACCATATGCTTTGATCAACTCATCAAAGCGTATATTCCGACTCCGAGATGCTTGCACCAGTCTATTGATGGATTGTTGGAGCTTGCACACTTTGTTAGCACCTTTAGGATTGACAAAACCTTCTGGTTGTATCATATATAACTCTTCTTTAATAAATCCATTAAGGAATTCAGTTTTGACATCCATTTGCCAGATTTCATAAAATGTGGCAATTGCTAACATGATTCGGACAGACTTAAGCATCGATGTGAGTGAGAAAATCTCATCGTATTCAACACCTTGAACTTGTCGAAAAACCTTTTTGTGACAAGTCGAGCTTTGTAGATAGTAACACTACTATCAGCGTCCGTCTTCCTCTTGAAGATCCATTTATTTTCTATGGCTTGCCGATCATTGGGCAAGTCAACCAAAGTCCACACTTTGTTCTCATACATGGATCCCATCTCAGATTTCATGGCCTCCAGCCATTTCGCGGAATCTGGGCTCATCATCGCTTCCTCATAGTTTGTAGGTTCATCATGGTCTAGTAACATGACTTCCAGAACAGGATTACCGTACCACTCTGGTGCGGATCTTATTCTGGAAGACCTACGAGGTTTGGTAGCAACTTGATCTGAAGTTTCATGATTATCATCATTAACTTCCTCACTAATTGGTGTAGGAATCACTGGAACTGTCTTCTGTGATGAACTACTTTCCAATAAGGGAGAAGGTACAATTACCTCATCAAGTTCTACTTTCCTCCCACTCACTTCTTTCGAGAGAAACTTCTTCTCTAGAAAGGATCCATCTTAGCAACGAATATCTTGCCTTCGGATCTGTGATAGAAGGTGTACCCAACAGTTTCCTTTGGGTATTCTATGAAGACGCACTTCTCCGATTTAGGTTCGAGCTTATCAGGTTGAAACTTTTTCACAGAAGCATCGTAGTCCCAAACTTTAAGAAACGACAACTTTGGTTTCTTGCCAAACCACAGTTCATAAGGCGTCGTCTCAAACGGTTTTTGATGGTGCCCTATTTAAAGTGAATGCAGCTGTCTCTAATGCATAACCCCAAAACGATAGTGGTAAATCGGTAAGATACTTCATAGATCGCTCCATATCAATAATGTGTGGTTATGACGTTCGGGCACATGATTACGCTGTGGTGTTCCGTGTGGCGTGAGCTGTGAAACTATTCCACATTGTTTTATATGAAGGCCAAACTCGTAACTCAAATATTCTCCTCCACGATCAGATCGTAGAAACTTTATTTTCTTTTTACGATGATTCTCCACTTCACTCTGAAATTCTTTGAACTTTTCAAATGTTTCAGACTTACGTTTCATTAAGTAGATATACCCATATCTGCTCAAATCATCTGTGAAGGTTAGAAAATAACGATACTTGCCATGAGCATCAACACTCATTGGATCCCAT
Organism: Triticum dicoccoides; assembly: GCF_002162155.2. Classification (NCBI taxonomy): domain Eukaryota; kingdom Viridiplantae; phylum Streptophyta; class Magnoliopsida; order Poales; family Poaceae; genus Triticum; species Triticum dicoccoides. The sequence continues at coordinate 684,406,892 of NC_041393.1, forward strand.
ACATCAGTATGTATTATTTCCAATAAGTCAGTAGCTCGTTTCATTGTTCCGAAGAACAGAGTTTTAGTCATCTTGCCCAAAAGGCACGGTTCGCAAGCATCAAATGTTTCATAACCAAGTGATTTCGAAAATCCATCTTTATGGAGTTTGTTCATGCGCTTTACACCGATATGACCCAAACGGCAGTGCCACAAATAAGTTGCACTATCATTATTAACTTTGCATCTTTTGGCATCAATATTATCCATATGTGTATCACTACGATCGAGATCCAACAAACTATTTTCATTGGGTGTATGACCATTGAAGGTTTTATTCATGTAAACAGAATAACAATTATTCTTTGACTTTTAAATGAATAACCGTATTGCAATAAACATGGTAAAATCATATTCATGCTCAACGCAAACGCCAAGTAACATTTATTTAGGTTCAACACTAATCTCGAAAATATAGGGAGTGTACGATGATGATCATATCAATCTTGGAACCACTTCCAACACACATCGTTACTTCACCCTCAACTAGTCTCTATTTGTTCTGTAACTCCTGTTTCGAGTTACTAATCTTAGCAACCGAACAAGTATCAAATACTCAGGGGCTACTATAAACACCAGTAAGGTACACATCAATAACTTGTGTATCAAATATACCCTTGTTCACTTTGCCATCCTTCTTATCCACCAAATATTCAGGGCATTTCCGCTTCCAGTGACCATTTCCTTTGCAATAGAAGCACTTAGTTTTAGGCTTTGGTCCAGCTTTGGGCTTCTTCACGGGAGCGACAATTTGCTTGCCATTATTCTTGAAGTTCCCTTTCTTTCCCTTCGCCCTTTTCTTGAAACTAGTGATCTTGTCAATCATTAACACTTGATGCTCTTTTCTTGATTTCTACCTTCGTCGATTTCAGCATCACAAGAGCTCGGGAATCATTTTCGTCATCCCTTGCATTATAGTTCATCACGAAGTTCCAGTAACTTGGTGATGGTGACTTAGAGAACTCTGCCAATCACTATCTTATCTGGAAGATTAACTCCCACTTGATTCAAGCGATTGTAGTACTCAGACAATCTAAGCACTTGCTCACTAGTTGAGCAATTCTCCTCCATCTTTTTAGCTATAGAACTTGTTGGAGACTTCATATCTCTCAACTCAGGTATTTGCTTGAAATATGAACTTCAACTCCTGGAACATCTTATATGTTCCATGACATTCAAAACGTCTTTGAAGTCCCGATTCTAAGCTGTAAAGCATGGTGCAATAAACTATCAAGTAGTCATCACATTGAGCTAGCCAAACGTTTATAACGTCTGCATCTGCTCCTGCAATAGGTTTGTCACCTAGCGGTGCATCAAGGACATAATTTTTCTGTGCAGCAACGAGGATAATCCTCAGATCACGGATCAAGTCTGCATCATTTCTACTAACAAATTTTAACTTAGTTTTCTCTAGGAACACATATAAAACATAGGGAAGCAAAAACATAGGGAAGCAACAACGCGAGCTATTGATCTACAACATAATTTGCAAAATACTACCAGGACTAAGTTCATGATAAATTAAAGTTCAATTAATCATATTACTTAAGAACTCCCACTTAGACAGACATCTCTCTAGTCATCTAAGTGATCACGTGATCCAAATCAACTAAACCATGTCCGATCATCACGTGAGATGGAGTAGTTTCAATGGTGAACATCAGTATGTTGATCATATCTACTATATGATTCACGATCGACCTTTCGGCCTCCGTGTTCCGAGGCCATATCTGTTATATGCTAGGCTCGTCAAGTTTAACCTGAGTATTCCGTGTGTGCAACTATTTTGCACCCGTCGTATTTGAATGTAGAGCCTATCATACCCGATCATCACGTGGTGTCTCAGCACGAAGAACTTTCGCAACGGTGCATACTCAGGGAGAACACTTCTTGATAATTAGTGAGAGATCATCTTAAAATGCTACCGTCAATCAAAGCAAGATAAGATGCATAAAGGATAAACATCACATGCAATCAATATAAGTGATATGATATGGCCATCATCATCTTGTGCTTGTGATCTCCATCTCCGAAGCACCTTCATGATCACCATCGTCACCGGCGCGACACCTTGATCTCCATCATAGCATCGTTGTCGTTACGCCATCTATTGCTTATACGACTATCGCTACCGCTTAGTGATAAAGTAAAGCAATTACAGGGCGTTTGCATTTCATACAATAAAGCGACAACCATATGGCTCCTGCCAGTTGCCGATAACTTCGGTTACAAAACATGATCATCTCATACAATAAAATATAGCATCACGTCTTGACCATATCACATCATAACATGCCCTGCAAAAACAAGTTAGACGTCCTCTACTTTGTTGTTGCAAATTTTACGTGGCTGCTACGGGCTGAGCAAGAACCGTTCTTACCTACGCATTAAAACCACAACGGTAGTTTGTCAAGTTAGTGCTGTTTTAACCTTCGCAAGGACCGGGCGTAGCCACACTCGGTTCAACTAAAGTTGGAGAGACAGACACCCGCCAGCCACCTATGTGCAAAGCACGTCGGTAGAACCAGTCTCGCGTAAGCGTACGCGTAATGTCGGTCCGGGCCGCTTCATCCAACAATACCGCTGAACCAAAGTATGACATGCTGGTAAGCAGTATGACTTGTATCGCCCACAACTCACTTGTGTTCTACTCGTGCATATAACATCTACGCATAAAACAAGGCTCGGATGCCACTGTTGGGGAACGTAGTAATTTCAAAAAATTTCTTACGCACACGCAAGATCATGGTGATGCATAGCAACGAGAGGGGAGAGTGTGTCCACGTACCCTCGTAGACCGAAAGTAGAAGCGTTAGAACAACGTGCTTGATGTAGTCGTACGTCTTCACGGCCCGACCAATCAAGCACCGAAACTACGACACCTCCGAGTTCTAGCACACGTTCAGCTTGATGACGTCCCTCGAACTCCGCTCCAGCCGAGTGTTGAGGGAGAGTTTCGTCAGCACGATGGCGTGGTGACGATGATGATGTTCTACCAACGTAGGGCTTCGCCTAAGCACCGCTACAGTATTATCGAGGTGGACTATGGTGAAGGGGGGCACCGCACACGGCTAAAAGATCAAACGATCAATTGTTGTTGTGTCTAGAGGTGCCCCCTGCCCCCATATATAAAGGAGCAAGGGGGAGGGGGCGGCCGGCCAGGAGGATGCGCGCCAAGGGGGGATTCCGACTCCTCCTTCCCTTGTTGGAGTAGGAGAGAAGGAAAGAGGAGGAGAGGAGGAAGGAAAAGGGGGCTGCACCCCTTGTCCAATTTGGACCAGAGGAGGGCTGCGCGCCTCCTTCCTTTCGGCCTCTCTCCTCTATTCCCGTATGACCCAATAAGGCCCATATACTCCTCGCGAATTCCCATAACTCTCCGGTACTCCGAAAATTACCTGAATCACTCGGAACCTTTCCGAAGTCCGAATATAGTCGTCCAATATATCAATCTTTACGTCTCGACCATTTCGAGACTCCTCGTCATGTCCCCGATCTCATCCGGGACTCCGAACTCATTCGGTACATCAAAACTCATAAACTCATAATAAAACTGTTATCGAAACCTTAAGCGTGCGGACCCTACGGGTTCGCGAACTATGTAGACATGACCGAAACACATTTCCAGTCAATAAAAATAGCGGAACCTGGATTCTCATATTGGCTCCCACATATTCTACGAAGATCTTTATCGGTCAAACCGCATAACAACATACGTTGTTCCCTTTGTCATCGGTATGTTACTTGCCCGAGATTCGATCGTCGGTATCCCAATACCTAGTTCAATCTCGTTACCTGCAAGTCTCTTTACTCGTTATGTAATGCATCATCCCGCAACTAATTCATTAGTCACATTGCTTGCAAGGCTTATAGTGATGTGCATTACCGAGAGGGCCCAGAGATACCTCTCCGACAATCAGAGTGACAAATCCTAATCTCGAAATACGCCAACTCAACATGTACCTTCGGAGACACCTGTAGAGCTCCTTTATAATCACCCAGTTATGTTGTGACGTTTGGTAGCACACAAAGTGTTCCTCCGGTAAACGGGAGTTGCATAATCTCATAGTCATAGGAACATGTATAAGTCATGAAGAAAGCAATAACAACATACTAAACAATCAAGTGCTAAGCTAACGGAATGGGTCAAGTCAATCACATCATTCTCCTAATGATGTGATCTCGTTAATCAAATGACAACTCTTTGTCCATGGCTAGGAAACATAACCATCTTTGATTAACGAGCTAGTCAGGTAGAGGCATACTAGTGACACTATATTTGTCTATATATTCACACATGTATTATGTTTCCGGTTAATACAATTCTAGCATGAATAATAAACATTCTTCATGAAATAAGGAAATAAATAATAATATTATTGCCTCTAGGGCATATTTCCTTCAGCGAGTGGTGCTAGAACTCCGGACTCTGCGACATAGTTGAGTAAGGCGTGGAGGCAGCTCATAACCATGACAAAGAGTAGTGGGGAAACTGGGTCTCCCTACCAGAAGCCACGCTTGTTGTAAATAACCTCGCCTGACACGCCGTTGAGTAGCACCCGAGTGGAAGATGAGGCCAACAAACCGGCTACCCATGCGATCCACTTGTCTCTGAAGCCTAGGTGTCGTAGGACCTCCAGCAAGAATGCCCAATCCGCGGTGTCGAAAGCTTTTGTTATGTCTAGCTTCAGCATGAGCGCGGGCCTTTTGGTCGATTGCAGCCACCTGACAGTGCCTTGCACGAGCATATAGTTGTCATGGAGACACCTCCCTTGTATGAACGTGCTCTGGTGAGTTCCCACGATGTTTGTCATCTCTGGTGCCACGCGAAGAGACATGACCTTCGCAACTAGTTTGGGGAAGCTGTGAATCAGACTTATTGTTCTGAAGTCTCTGACCTCGAGCGCTGCTGGTGATTTCGGCAGTAAAGTAACAAAGGCTTGATTGATCGATGTTAGCCCTTGGAAATCCAGCCTCCCAAAGGCCCTGAATGTGTCCATGACATCCTCCTTAATGATACCCCAACAAGACACATAGAATCGCACCGAGAACCCATACGGTCCTGGTGCCTTGTCTCGTCCTTGTGCCCGGATGGCCGCCCAAACCTCCTCCTCTGTGAAGTCGTAGTCTAGGTGCTGAATCTGCCTCATCGGCAGTCCTATCTCATGCAGGTCAAGTGTGAATGGCCTGTCTGGAGCCTCTCCTAGCAGATTGGCGAAGAAGGAATCCACCACCTCCGCCATCTTATCATGCTCAGATGTAATCACATCATCAACTTTGAGCTTCGATATGAAGTTCTTTATCCTCCTGTGGCTTGTATGGTTATGGAAGAACTTCGTGCAAGCGTCGTCGTCCTTGAGCCATAGCACCCAGGATCGTTGCCTAGAAATGGATCGCTGCAGGGAGGCCAGCCCTAGCAGTTTTTGTTTCAGCGTGCGCCGCAGCTCCAACTCAGCGTCAGATAGTGTTCTGGACTCCATTGCTACATCGAGTCTGAGGATAATCTCCGTAGCAATTAGCAGCTGCTGTTTTATGCTACCAATATAGCGATCGCTCCAGCTCGACAACGCCTTAGCCGTGGCCTTAAGCTTTGCTGCAAGCCTCTTGAATGGATTTTGCATCACTTGTGGAGCCATCCATGCCTGCCGAACCACCTCCTGGAAACCATCTACTTTAGTCCAGGAGGCTTCAAAATGAAAATGCCTCCCTCTTTGCAAGTCCGGATCAAGAACTAGGTGTAGAGGACAATGGCCGGAGACGCTAGTGCTGAGGACCGAGGGGAGTGACGATGGGTGTGCCTGCTCCAAGTCCATCGAGATGAGCACCCTGTCCAGCTTCTCCAACGTTGGCGCATTCCGCTCATTGGACCATGTGTACCTCCTGCCATTGAGATAGAGGTCGATGAGCTCAAGGCCATTAATACATCGTCGGAATCTTCCCATCATGCGGCGGTTAATCCTGTTGTTGCTCTTCTCTGTTGGATCTTTGATGACATTGAAATCCCCGACCACCATCCAGGGGCCAGCATGCAACTCTCTGACATCTCGTAGCTCCTGAATGAATTCAACCTTGCTTGCCTCCTCCTGAGGGCCATATACCCCGGTGAACCACCACCCGTGCTCGCCATAAGCAATCCAATCCATGACCGTATTCTGTGTCACATGAGGGTTTGACATCTGCACGTTGGTGGAGTTGCATGCCAACAACACCCCGCCTCTTGTCCCCACGGCCGGCACGTAAAAGAAGTTGTCAAATGCTGGCCCTAGACACTACTGGACTAGCCCCAGGTTCATGTCCTGCACCTTTGTTTCCTGTAAGCACACCACACTCGCACCCGAATACAAAATAAGGTTCTTTATTGCATCTCTTTTAGCCGGGTTGTTAATACCACGGACGTTCCACACCACAATTACTTGGTTTGGTTCAGCCATTAGAAGAGGCCTACCCAAGTCCCACCCAGGCGTCAAGCACTACAACACCCTAGTCTCCCCGTCCACAACGCACCCAAGTGGGAGCACCTTGGTCTGCCACCCGAACAGCCCAACAATTGCCGTGACGTGCTCCTGCTGCAGCGGGCGCAAAAATAGGTCTAGGTAGGCCTGCAATGCGTCTTCGCCAATCGCTTCTCCCTCCCGCGCTATCCCTAACTAAAGCATGAGCGTGCGCTGCTGCTGTTTAACAGAAGAGCCAACAGCAAATCTCCCACCAATCCTTGCGCTTCGTCGGACGTGCGAGGGCGGTGTCCTTTTCTTCCGTTTGTTACGCCCCCAGCTGGCCTGCATAGGAGAGGCGAGACAAGTTTTTTGTAGCTAGACCATAGCTGTTCAATCGTACGTTCCTCCTGGTGCGCCACGTCCGCGACGGGTGAGGTGCCTGTTTCTGAGCAGGATAGGCTGACCAGAAAGGTTTCCATGGCCATCCTCCCCCCACATGCACGCCTGGCGTGCCAACCACCGATCGACTGGAGCTCCAGGAGAAAAAAGTGTCAGCAGACTGATTCAAAATTTGAATCTCTCCAGAGTCAGTTGAGAAGCCACGGAATTGGCCGTCGTCGAGGGACCATGTCGGCGTGTGCCATTGGCTCCTGGCAGCCCAAAGCTGGGCACTGCAGGGTCCATGCAGGGTAGGTGTCCCAAAGCAGTCTGCCATCCCCTCCTCAAAGTGCCTTGGATCCTCCGCCACCCTGCGTCAATCCTGGTCAAAAGCAGCGTCTCAGGCACATCCTGCCCTGCATGCCTTTGCACGTCAGTAGTGGGCGCCATCCTTCTTTCTGCGTCAGCGCCCGGTGTGTCACGTGCTACCCCGGCCTCCTCGCCGGTCGCTCCATCCCTGGCGAAGGCCGTCTCCGGCCGAGTTGGCCATGGCGCCATAGAAGTTGGGAGATCAACTGCAACCCTTCCGTGTCCAGTTGCGTCCCCGTGCCGGGCCATCCGCCTTCCGCGCTGACATGAACCGTCAGCCACGCCACGGGAGAAGGGGAATCTGCGCGAGTGTTGCGTGCACCGCCGGGGCCGTCCGGGTCAGCCTGCGGGTGGTCGAAGCCAGAGTCGTCGTCGTTGTCTTCATCTCCTGAGGATGGACCTGAGCCTTGGACCGTGTTCTCCGTGTTCACTAGGTGGATGATGACCCGGTACTCCAGCATGATCTTTTCCAGCAGAACCAACACGTTAGCCGGCAAGACAAGGCCGTCAGCGAGCTCCACCTCCATTTCCTCACCTGGTTCTTCCACTAGGATGAGCTTCTCATTCGGAAGCAAGGAAGGATCATCCGTCCACGCGAATGCCTCGAAGCTGCCCAAGTCCGCCCGACTCGCAGTGAGTGTGCCCAGCCGCTCCACCCCTGCCGACGAACCAAGGACAAGTTGTGTTGTCGCACGGTTCCAGACATGCGGCGGGATGTCTTCCATGTCAAGCCGCACACGACAGTGGAACGGCCGCCGGGTGGCCTGGAGCTGCCTATTCCACGGCGAGAACCTCAAGTAGAAGCCACGACCGTGCACTTCGCCGGCCCTCAACGCTGCATCCCGCGCCGCCCTAGAGTCAAACACGAGCAGGAAGTCAGCCGACCAGAAGCGGTGCACGGAGAAGCTACCAGCCACCTCGGGGACCGATTCCTCCACCGCCACAGTGATCCTTGGACGTCCGCTAGTAACGAAGCCAACTAGCGCCCAGCGCAGCGCCTCCACCGCGGCCACCACCTCCGGGGAGTAGGGGATGACGACCTGCTCCACTGCAGGCCTCGCCGAAGACGCCCCCGGTGCAGTCCTCCGCCCAACCGCCCCCACAGCAGGGTCAGGCTCCACCGCCGGCTGCGGATCCGAGGGCACCCTGCCAGTGGAAGGCACTGTAGGGCCCAGGCGATCATGAGCCGGCGTGGCACGTTGCCTCTGCCCTCCCTCTGCGGCCTGTCAGCCCAACTCCGAGGGAGCCCTGGTGGTAGAGTGCCCAACAGATCCCAAGCGAGCGTGGACCGGCGTGGTTCGTTGCTGGAAGGAGGCGGCGGGACCGTAGTCGTGGGAGATGGAGGTCAGCGGCGAGGACCCGACACGCAGCCCCAATCTTTCCCTGATGGGGCGGGGCGCAGTGACCGCGGAGAAGCAGAGCACGGTGCGCGACACTCCCGCGCGATGTGGCCCGGGCGACGGCATCACAGGCAGACCGTGTCGTTGTGGCACATGCTGGCGACGTGCTCCTCGCTCAGGCAGTTGAAGCAGAGCCCAGCCAGATCTGGCGGCAGGCCGACCCTGATGCGCATGGACGGCAGGGGCGGGGCGGGGAGACGGCGGGGATGGCGGCGCTTGCGGCCAGCAATCTGCCAACCACCGGCGTTGGCACACGACGGACCGCCCTCCTCGGGACGGACCACGATGGAGGGGACCCGCCGGGGCGGCGAGGGGCACGCGGTGGCCGGCTGCGGAGGAGCAGCCCGGGTAGGCGTTGGGGGCGGAGGATGGAGCGGGGAACCCTCGGGCGGCGAGCAGCTCCTCAGCACCTCGCAGTAGGACCGAGCTGAAGCGCTGTCCGCATCATCATCAGAGGAGCTCAGATCTCCCCAGCGCGCGGGACTGGCAGGCGAACGAGCCATGGCAGCCCAAGGAGGCGCTTAGCTAGCCGCAAAAGGG
>NC_041393.1:684416376-684421633 GCF_002162155.2 Triticum dicoccoides
GGCAAGCGGCGGAAGGGGGGGGGGGGCGGAGCGGAAGGGTTTGGAAGGCGTAAACTCCGAGCGTGATATTTGCAGCATACCCATTTATTTTGAATTGCAATGACGTCTTGGAGGCAGAACTTCATGCTCTCATGCAGGAAATGACCCTCGCCTGTCAACATGGAGAGGGTACTATTACAACACAATCCAATTCCTCTGAAGCTTTATCAAGTATCCTCGATGATCGGTTATGTAGATCGGCATATGGACACTTAGTGTGAGACGAAGGCTCTAATACAGAACCGAGAGTTTATTCCAATCAGATTAGATGTGAACAGAATAGGACAGCAGATCGACTGGCTCTATACAGTAGTACATGAACAAGCCACTGCCATGTGGCTGAACCGTGGTCCCATGTATCAATGAATTATTGCCTCTTTACTGGTAACCCTTTAACAATGGAATAAACTCCCCCCCCTCCCCCCAAAAAAATCCAGTCGACTTACATATAGCCACACTCTTAATACTGGGCCAATAGAATATGTAGGACGTCGATATCTGCCACATGTGTGGCATATTAGAGATCCGCCCGCACGCCCTTTGTGGCATAATCAGCCCACACGGGTCATGTATGGGCGAATATTAGAACTGCCCACACATGTGGGCGCAACTTCTTCGTGCCACACGCCCAACAAATACTACGCATCCCCACCCCGCGCGTGTGGCATGAAGCAAATATGTCCACATGTCCTGGCGCAACTACGTTTGTTACCCGCGGGATGACGCTTTAGTTATCCCAGGATGGCAACTTTAGTTATCCGGGATAATAAATGTAGTTGTAAAAGCATGACAATTCTCTCTGTTTTGGTTAATTATAGTTGCCATGTCTAATTTATGATAGTTGCCGCGTTTAATCTATAAACTTCTAATGTCTCAGTTGGTAGATTGCGTTCCGGGTTTTATTTTCGTCCCACCTCACCCGGTTATTTTTGGTACCTATTTTGATATCTCCTCCCACCTCACGCTGACCCGCCACTAACCGTAAAAACCACGTACCGAGTCCTCCACCAGCCCCCTCAATCGAAAAATTCTACAATAATTAACCAGCGATAAAAAAACCTACGAAAAATAACCAGCGAAAAAAAACCCTCACGCACACTCGTTCGCCGCCGCTCGCCCCTGCCGCTCCATCCCTTCGCCGCCTAACCCTTGCATCCCCCAACCCTCGACTACCTGTCCCAACTCTCCTCCCTGCGCCGCCGTGGGTCTCGGCCTATCTCCTCCCTGCGCCGCCGCGGGTCTCGGCCTCCCTCATCCCTTCGTCCAGGCAAAGAGAGGGCTGGCCTTGGCGCCTTGCCACTTTGATGGCAATCTGCCTTATGATCCGCCGCCGATCCCGATCCGCCGTCGATCCCGATCTTGCATCGGAGGATTTGATTGACTTCTCCTCTCCTCTCTTCCACCTCTCTTCGTCGTCGGATCCCCGCGACACATGCCCAGATACGTCCGCAAACCGCCGGCGACGAGGTGTATGGTGCCGACATGGCCGTGCTCGAGCGCCTCCAGGACCCCGCAGAGGAGAATCAAGGCGTGGCGCCTCCTGGACTCCGTCCTTCGCCGCTTTGTCGACGACGTCCCTGCCGCCGGGCAGGAAGGTACTCGATGACGTACTCAATGCCCACCTGCAAGGTCAGCCCCCCATCCTCCCGGTCCTTCCCAGCAAATAGATCTGGTAAAATTTGAATAATGATCTGGACTTCAACGATTAATTAATCTCCTGGTCTCTAATGGGAACTTTTTTGTTACTGAACTTCGTAGTTGGTTTACATAAAATCTGAAGTCTGTCTAACATATTTTACTTGAACACAATTCGCTTCAGAATTCTACTTTATGTGAGCATTACTTTCTTAGGGTATCTGATTTACTTGGAGGAGTATTTAATTACACGTATGTGTAGTACAAGTTGTTATTTCCCAATAATTTTGATGGCCTCTAAGCATCATTGTTCATGTCTATTATTATTTATGAAAGCTACATGTCTTGGAGGGAAGTTGCGACTTGAGGGAGTGAGCTCCCATTCTCTCAATTTCTTGGCATGGTCATGCTTGCAGTACTGATAAGGCATGCTTCAAAAATGGAGGGAGGACCTGAGCTGCCGCCTTGGTTCCTGTCCGCACCAGCCGCCACAGTATGTAATCAGGCCTCCACTATCGTCCTCTGAATTTTGGATTACATGCATCTACAAGAGCGTGAGAGTTTGAGAGGGTAGCACAGTGCTACATAGAAGTTAATTTTTCTCCATGAAGTTGATATGATGCGAAGCTGCTGCCAGATTGAAGGTTAATTGAGTTCTCATCTCCAAAATGTTTGCATTCTAAGTATCCTCTTTGATTCAGCGGTTCCATGATGCTACAGTTCACTTGTTTTTCACCTCTTGATGCTGCTATACACAGAAGGTGTTTGCTAATTTACACATTAAAATTTTCTGATAAACTATGCCAATATCACATGCATATGCATTTTTTTTAGTGATGTCTGATTATTAATCCATGCTACAATAAATAGGCCTGCTGCCTTGCTTTTCATAATTTAAATTTGTATTTATTTTCTTATATTCAAACAAATGTTTGTAGAGAACAGTGTTCGGCGACTTAGATAGCTTTAGTGAGTTGATGGTTTGACTTGCTAGGTATGCCTGCAAGGAGGACACTGTAATTTGGTCCAACAAGTACACACAACAATCTTCTGATTGTTCAACATTCTTTATTGCGTGAATTTCTGACATATCAGGATGCAGGTACATGACACTATTGTGTTGTCTGCAGAGGTTCTCATTCTGAAAGAAACTGCAACTATGCAAGAGCTTATTGACGGAGATTATGAAATTTGCAGTTCAAGTTCTGGACATCAGATTGATACTTTACCAAAGGTGCACCAATCAGCCCTCCGTCTCCTAGGGTGATGGCACAATGACATCGACAGCGGCAGCAATTGCGCACAGGTGATGATGGATTTGTCAACTGACTTCATATCTCTATCTCTACTACCTACAAAACCTGTAACATTCCATTCCCGTCTCCCGTCTTATTTCGTTTTGTCCAACCGCACACATTTCTCTGGTCGTATGCTAGATTGCAAGAGCTGAAACATTTCCTACTGCGTTTTTAATGATGCAGTACGGTTTAAAACTTTTTATTTACTTGGGTCTGCTACCTCAGATTGATGCGCCATGCTCGGGCAATAATAGTCCAAGCTTCATCGTGTAATAAGCTCCACCTGTGTGCACAGGTAAGTGGTTCCGGTACTGCTTCTGTTTTTGTTTGTTATATTTGCTGCCAGTCTGATTGCTACTATCTACTGTACGTGCTTATTGTTTGGCTTTGAAGAGATATTTGCTCGATGTTATGCCAATTAATTTCAAACAGATGGTAAACTGTGATTTGCTCCTCAATTTGTATTGTATCTGAGATCTCATTTGTGCGTACAATATTAGCTTCTTCATGGCAATTTCAATGTTACATGTACCATAGTAAGCCAATCAATATCTGCACCATATTGGTCTGATGCTTTCTTACCCTCTCATCCTTAATTAGTAGGCATTTTCCAATAGGATCAGCTTTGTTGTGCAAACTCACTTGTATTTTCCATGTTATTTGCACGATATCTTGAATGTTCATGGTCCGAATATAAATAAGATCCGGTTCTTCTCTCAGAAACTTATCCTTCTGCTTATATTTGCATTTGCTATTGATGATGTAATTTGAGCAAATACCCCATATCCTTTTTACCAAGTTCAGATAAAAGCATATATAAGTCTGATTTTAACAATATTTTGTGATCGACTATGTGTTTGCCCAAACTTTATTAGATGACGTGGAATGCTTGATTAATGATATCATTTTATTTTATTTTATTTGTGGTTCCTGGTGTGAAGCAACAGATTTGAATAAAAATATTTATTTATTTAGAAACATTTTTAAGTTTATCTGTACATATTGATATTAGCTTGAATTTTGAACAAGAAATAGTTTCTTAATACGTACTTTTGAATTTTATGCACTTGTATGTACACTGCTACTAACGGTGCTCTTGATCATGTCATACACGAGTACTAATGGTGCATGCCTTAATATTGGAATGGAATGAATACCAGCTTATGTAGAGAAGCGAGGCCTTTTCGTATTTGAGGAAGAATGTCATGCAACCATTCAAGAAGAATAGGATGGGTATTCCAGTAATCCTATGGATTAGTCTCTATAGTTGTTGGCGGCCTATAAAGCAGAGGTATCTATGACTAAATAAATAAAAATTGATGACTTACTATTTTACAATATTAGTTTCGACTATAGTGTTGCTGACTAAATCATGCTACCTCTCATTATTGCGGCGTCTCGCTAGCAGGGTATTCCCATTTAGATTATGTTTGCCCTTTCGATCACCGGCGCGGCTGTAGCCGTCCATGTAGGCGTCGGCGGCAGTAGGGGGGAGGGGACATCGGAGCCATCGGTGATATTGGAGGAATCAATGTAGCCGACCATCCTTTGAATGACACAGTTTTGCTACCTCCCACTGATAACTTTAGGAGCTATGGAGAGGAGGGTTAGGAGGGAAGCGAGCCAGCGGCGTGAAGAGAAAATGTTAGGGTCACAATAGCAAACGAGTTCATCTTGCCTGGGTTGTGCTGATAAGAAAGAAGATAGAGCTTCAGGTGAGGCATATCGTCCCTAGGAATTTGTTGGTATCGAGGATTGTTCCAGGAAGCACTTCTGATGACAACATGATGTTGGGCCTCGGGGACATGGTAAGCTACTCATGTCACAATTTTCATCCATTCAGACTTGTTTTTGTGATTCTTGTACTACCACTGATCCATATATGATCTCTTATACTCATCATTTAATCCTGCTTAAATTATAGTATTAAAGGTGGTTGTACTTTAAAAGGTCTCAAAGTTGTGCAGGTAACGAACAGAAACATATTGAAGCACATTGTTGTCATCATCCACTTAGTGCCCGCCGGGTCATGCTCAGCAGCAACGGTGCACGGCGATGGGAAAGACGCAGGGGTGGCGGGATCATCACCAGTGGGGCCATCGGGGAGAAGATGGAGGCAGATAAGAAAGGAACGGGCTCGGTTGGGTGTGAAAAGGAGAATGAGAGAGATAGCGATGATGTGGTGCTGCACCACTGCTCTCCTACTGGTAGCTGAATTTTGGTATTGTTGCTGCTATCTGAATTTCACACACACACGGCGAGGTGTTTGATGCTGGCCGACGTCG
>NC_041393.1:684421894-684440836 GCF_002162155.2 Triticum dicoccoides
GGTTTGTGTCCGGAAATAATTTCATTATGCAAATGATTATTATTTTTCTCCGAGAATGTTACAATGACATCTGCACATCGTCGCTTCTTATCTCCCAGCCGCCACCTGCACAGGGCACACTCCGACCATGCAACCGCCAAGGTCGCCGACCACATCGTGCACGTCCACGCCATCGACCTCGGCGGACGGTGCCGCAATGTTCGTCAGTATGTCCTGTTGGTCGAGGAGCGCGAAGGAAGTGGGCTGAGGGAAGTGGGGGCGGCGGCAGAAGCAGCATGGGTGTCCTACGGTGAGCGCTTTGAGGGATTCTGCAGAGCAGTTCTCCCCGGAGGCCTGATGCATCCAGCCGTACAAGGTAGTTGCGCCACTTCCCTGTGATGGGTAGGCCTTATATACATCTTGGCAATTCCCTGTTATGTTATCTAAATCTCGGCCACGTATGAGGCAAAAACCACATGCACCATTGTCTTCTACTATCTCCTTGCAGTAACTTCAGTTACTTGTAGCCAATGGGATCTATGCTATGAGGGAACATACATGTCAGGGCACATGTGCGTCCATGGGTCCTCTTTGTATTACTGCGTGTTGGTCTGTTATCATGCGACACAGACCTGATGGTTGTTAGAATGCTGAAAGAGACGACTTCATTAGTTCATCCAGTAGTTTCTTGCTGCTGTGAAAGGATTACGATTGACCAACAAAAAATAAAACTTTTGATTTGATTTCTCAAAACAAAATAAATAAATCGTGGAGCATCTATGTAAGGAAAGCAGCTTTGTATGAAATTTTTAGTGCACTTCCAATATATGTAGCTAGCAAGTGCAGGTAGAAATGGTGTGATAGGCCCGTGGCATCCCTATTGAAAACGAACATGTCTTTGAATTAGCAAGAAGAATAGCAGTAAAACACATAGACTGTTCTTATTTCAAGATCCTAACCGTTTATCCGTTTGCTCCTTAGATTCGCTTACTGATTGTAAATTGCTTTACTTCATTGGACATAAAAGGACAATATGCTTGTATTTGTAAAACTGCTATATTTTTCTGTACAATGGTGAAAGAGCTACATTTTTATATCGCTCTATGATTCATTTTCTTCTATTCCATATGGACATAGGAAACTTGAAAACTACACCACAACTCTTAAGCTTGCCAAAATATGAGGATTATCACTCAGTCATGAGCGAAACTGGATGTACCCGGTAAGGATGGAGGCGAGATGGGGCCATAGTGCCCCCTTTTGCGCAGGAGGGAGTAGGTCTGAGCCGAAGGCAACAATTGTGGCCGCTTCCAGAGCCGAAGCCACCTGCGGAGTCAATGTCATGGTCGCCCCAGAGCGGAATCCATCGCCTAGGCCACAAGAGTAGGAGCTGCTGTCGCGGAGGTCATCTCTGAACCTAAACTGAACTTTCTATGGATGGTAAGATGTCCTCCCTCAATCTTCTAGCAGCCGGTGCTCGTTGGCCTCTCCTCACTATTCAGCTGTTGATTGTATGAAATAGATGGTTAACACTTTATTTTGTTGGTCCCTACTGGACGGTAGTGATGTTGAGACACAAGAGATTATCAGGCCTATGCATATATATAAAATTGTTCATGGATCTTTCTTATCTCTGATATAATTTTGCCAATGATCAAAGAACTGTTGTTCTGGATGTACACCTATTGTGTTGCTTATTTTGCCATCACTCTTCTGGTTTACCTTAGGAGTAGTACCAATCTTAGAAAATGCTCCTAATTTGGGTAAAATTTGGAAACATTATGGATGGATAAATTTATGGACTTGTTCCTTTATTACATAATTGTATAGCCTATGATCTTATACAGTTGAGGGCCGCTTATCCTATTCTTTATGTGTGAAGTTAAAAGCTAAATATAGCTAATGACATAAGTGATCTATTAAAATATATCACGGAAGTAAGTACTTATTTTTGTTTCTACTTATTACCTAATTTTAATGTGAATTTTTCAAAGACATACAGTGTTCCATATAGTCTAATTTAATATACCAGCGATGATGGTATTGAATCTGCGAAGAAAATATATACTCATTTCCTAATTGCATCTTTTAATCAGGAGGTCAGGACCAAGCTTTAGGCAGGAAAATGGGACAATCTTCAGTAAGCTACAATGTTCATGTCTTCTTATATCATTTGACTGATGTGTTCTTGTATCATTCTTCTACTTTCGGAGCTATTATTGCGATCGTTTTGACCTCATGTCTACTTATATCATTTGACCTTATCTAGATATTAGTGGTTCTTAATCCAGCAAGGTCTTGAATATTTTTCGCTTTGTCCATTCAAAATTTTGTTCGTCTAGCAACGTTCATGGTTTAAGTTTTGATTCGAAAAACAACTTTCAATTTTATAGGAGACACAAAGAGCAACAACAAGCCGCTGTAGATATTGTGTAATAGCAACATTAATGATCTGCTAATGTTATATTTTTTTCTTCTTTCCTTAATATCTACATGACCAATGTGTATTTTTAATGATCAAACATGCACATGTCACATTAAGAGGTTGAGAGTAGCTCAAAAGATATGCATACATCCTCTACCTTTTACCTAGTGAAATATTTCTAAAACCATAGTAGATGTCAGGTGTAAATTCCATGAAGAACTGTTGGTTTTTGTAATTATTTCGTGAAACTTTCATTGTAGGGTTCTAGGATTGGTGAATAAGCAGGGTTGTTTTCTTTCTTTAGTATCTGCATGATCAAGTCGGTCTGTACTTTTAATGATCATACCTGCACATGTCACATTAAGATTGAATATATTGTGACTTTTCTAACCATTTCTTGTTAATTGCCTGAGGAAAAACTAACAGGAAATTTTTTCTTAGAAATCACAAGGAAGTAATTGTTCTCACTGTTTTGGTAAAATAACATATATTTTTGTTGTATGTATACTTAATTTCAGGAGATGTAGATTTTCTTGTTATCTTATATATGTTCCTTTTCTTTTTTTTCTTCTTGTGAAAAATGAGTTCAACAAGGGCTCCTCATTCTAGCCTCCTGGGGTTGAAATGATTACTCCTTTAATTGATTTGAAGATTGTTAATTTTTTATATTTGGAAACGCTTGGAAGCTTTCCTTTGTTTTGGCGTCATGAAGATCTTATGCTGCAGGGAGATTTCACCGATGCCACAAAGATGCTGCTGCATCGAACGCATAGGATAAGATGATATTAGTAAGTATCTATCATCTACATTTTGCTTTTGTCTTCAATTTTGTAGGATTTCTTTTCTTTCAGCAACGTTTTAGAAATATAAATACTTTCTTATATGTTTATCCAGCCATCCACATTTAACTAGGTTGCAAAGAACGTTGAAGTGATAACTGCATGTGTAAGTACCATGGATGAGCTAGCAAAACATACATTTTTATGCTAGAGTGCATATGGATTAGGTATGTGTATTTGTTGGCAATGTTCATGTGTGAGAAAGCAAGGTCCATAAGATATCTAGGGGATTAGAGGTGGTATGATTTAAAGATAAAGCATCGTCTTGAGTGCTTTTTTTTCATGTGGTTGCTTCATGGGCTTCAAATAATTTACTTGGGACTTCATTCAGAAGTACAACTGGTAATCCGAGATCAATACTGAGATCAGACATCAGATACAATATAAATTTTTTTGTACAAACAAAGTCTATGATATCGTGCCATTCTATGAGTGTTTTAAAATAAGTTTGGTATCTGCTACAATGTACATATAACTTGGTCATCCTAAAGAAACTTTATCTTGCATATTGCTTGGTTACAAGATAAGAACTAATATGTATTACAAATATCTAGGGAAATCTTTTGATTGTTTTGTACATATATTATCAGAGATGCCAAATAGCAGGTTGCTTCAAACCAGGGGAACTGGCTGGTTCATAGATGGTAGAATGTTCAATCTTCGACGATGCTCAGGGAGCAAACAAGGGGAATTAGGTTAGTACGTCTTTAAAATAGCACCAAGGGTGCACTCAATAATTCCAGTTTTTCAACTTGTACTGTTATTGTTGATACACATTGTTTTGTGCATACTTGCTAGGGAAAAGTATATTTTTCGTCCCTGGACTCGCTCAAAAGTATAGAAACGTTCCTTCAACTTTAAAACCGGCAAATGTTAGTCCCTCAACTTCTCAAACCGGATTATTTTAGTCCCTTGACTCAACAAAAGCTGTTTTCATGCTTACTTGGCATGGTTTTGACCAGTCAGCACCCACGTGGGAATCTTCTTCTTTTCCATTTTAACTCGGCTGGGCATTTCGTCGAGTAGTAGGCGCCACCAGGCAACAAGAGGAAGAGGTAGGCATGGAGCTTGCGTGGGTGTCGGCGGCGCACGCAAAGGGTGCAGGAGGCCAGGGAGCTGCACTACAGTTAGTTTTGTGGGACGAGCGGGGCTGTCGCGGCTAGCAGCACTGAGGCACGCGGCGGCTTGGCCTTCACGGCGAACTCGTAACACAGTCACAACTAACTGATGCTCGTGTTGCCGCCTCGTGCTCATGGTATGCCTCTGCAATTGTCGGCGACCGCGCCGTTGATGTTCCCGCGTCATCCAGTTCTCGTTCAAATCCATCACTTGCGTGTTGTGGGTCGTGGACATGGCGCGGACAACGGCGCGACGGCGGGGCGCACGCTTGTCGCCGCTCCAGTGCCATCAGCCGCACCCGCTTCGGCGGCTCGCCCGGTTTGCCGTTGTTGCTCGGCCACACATGGGCGATGACTGGTGAAACCATGCAAGTCAGCGTGAAAACCACTGTTGTTAAATCAAAGGACTCAAGTTATCCGGTTTAAAGAATTGAGGGACTAAGTTTTGCTGGTTTTGAAGTTAAGGGACCGTTTCTATACTTTCGAGAGAGTTTAGGGATGAAAAATATACTTTCCCCTACTTGCTATGATGTTCGAATTTGACTGTTCTGTCGTAATCACCAATCACCACAGTTAAGACACTACACATGATTCTGCTTGCAGAAACCCAACAGTTAATGGAGAAATCAGGTCACTTTGCATCTACTTTGCCTCAGTTTTTTCAGAAGTCAACAGAGTTTGTAAAAAAAGAAACATGATCCTGCGGCGGTTGCCCAGACTTTTTTTTCCGGGGTAGTAATGTTTGGATGGGACATGTCCCTCCTTTCGTAATCACTTTGCAATTTCTACTTGTGCTATGTAATAGACGCCTTACATAAAAAGGCAGTATGTTTTATAGATACTCCCTCTGTTGAGAATAATTATCACTATAACTTTCTTTATGAGGACTTGTTGTGTCGCATGTTCAATAACAGGTAGAAGAAAGGATACACATATAAATTCATAGCATGTATGGTAAACTTCTGGCTCTACATGTACGAGGCCACTTTAATATTGTACTATATTATCAATAAAAAATCTTATATTTCTTTAGAGAGTGAGTACATCCTACATTTGGATGTAACAGTTCTCTTACAAATAAGTTAGTAAAGAAACAGAGACAATCTAGACCCGGCGAGAGCTACTTGAGGAGGCTGCTGCCATGTATTGCAGATGTGAAATTAAAGAAAGGGGGCATTTTAGTCAATTAGGTTGTTGTATGCGGTTGCATGTATGTTGATTGTTGCTTTATTATTATGTTGATTGTTGCTTTATTATGTATAATAAGCGGGTGAGAGCGTTTTCAGTATATTCATTTGTTGGCCCGTGGCAACGCACGGGCAGTTTACTAGTCAAAGCATAGTTGTCGTGTGTGATTAACTACTTTCCACATGTGGCCAAACAATAGTTGTCATGTGTGTTTACCTAGTTGTCACGTGTGGTCCAACCATAGTTACCATGTATGATTAATCATAGTTGCCATGTACGCGCAACTGCAGTTGCCATCTACCAACGAATCATAATTGCCATATGTGTTTACCTAGTTGCCAATACGTGCAACTGCAGTTGTCATCTATCACCGTACGAGCCTCGTGTGGGCAAAGAGCAGTTTTCCCACATGCGTGTGGACTGGATGGTGACTGTGTCGGCGGGAGCTGGTACACCCACACGGCGCAGCTGGCAACCGCGCGCCGCGGGTCATGTGGGCGAGCGCTCTAACGCCCACACAACATGCCATGCCTACGTGGCATTGAAATTCCAACATATTCTTTCAAGATTCGTGCAAAATATAACATATGGAGATCAAAGCGTGTGGGCGAAGTGAAGATATGCTACACGTATGAGCGTTATCATTTGGGAATATGTATGCCTCGTTGCAGCGCTGGGCAATTAACTAGTTGTTGATAATGGTTCAGATTGAGGGGGCGTGTAAAGAATCAATTTAGTGATTCTTGCTATATCTTTGTGATACGATTTGATATGATATGTATCTATCTCAATCTGTAAATTTGATACTGAGTGATCCATTGTAATCTTTGATTGATCGTTGCACCAACCAACATTGTAAACGGAAAGAGAAGGTACACAAGCATATCACGGCAAATTAGTGTCTCAAACTCAAACATCCGACCATCATCTCCCACCCGCGCCTCACTAAAATCTATCCACCGCATCACCACCCCATAACCACCTACAACTCCAGATCTAAATGGAGGTTTCGTGGATAAGCCTGGTGTAGCGACACACATATGGGGACATCGGGTTTGGGAGATGCAGCCCAATGATAAAGCACATGAGTAAATTGCGCAAAGCCACCGCTTTGAAGGCTGGATTTGCAGAAAACACTATGTTACATTTTTGTTGCAAAAGACACCATGACTACCGTAATCTTTTTGCAAATAACACTGATGAACAGATTTGCTTTGCCTGAGCACGTTTGTGACATATGGGGGCCGCCAGTCAGGCTCACATGGCACCACTTAACATGTCACATAGAACGGCGATAATTGGTAACGTTATCATCATGTGTGACCCTGCGGGGTCCACCTATTATTGAAAGGAAAAACTGGTTTGTCATCCTCCACTGTACTGCACCAAATCAAGTCCACCACCCCGCCACCGCCCGTCCTGCTGCAGGCCGAGGCGAAGTCCCCACAGTCGCACGCCCCGTCGTCCTTCCCATGCTCCCGCGCTGACCCCTTCCTCGTCCTCTCCTCACTCTCCGCCTAACACTTGGACTCCGCGGTCTCTACTCCCGGCGGCACCGGCGCCGGCGCTTGTGCCATCCGCCTCTGCGTGTTCTTCGAAGGCCCCTACCTGTTCCGCCCTGCCACAGATGCAGGGGACTCCACAACCGTGCAAGTCATCTTGTGCTGGTAGCCGCACCTTCTGCCGGTCCTCGACCCCGAGGTGGCGGTTCCGGAAGCCTAGCAGTGCGCGCCGCTGCACGCGGCTACTGCGTGGGGCGACTGAGCGAGGTGAGGAGGCTGGGGCAGGATGCGGTTGAGGCGCACGGCACGCGACAAGAATAGCAGGACGGCTCTTGGCGCAGAATGCGGTGGCGCGCTCCTTCTCCTCCTCCCCGCGGTCTGGCCGCTCCTGACCCTCGCGGGAGATAGGCTTATGGAGGGGCGGCCTTCCACCACACGCAGAGGATGCTGTGAGCGCACTCCAGGATGACTGCATCGTCGGAGGTGGCAGCTGAAAAGGAGTGGGCGCAGAGGTCACGGCAGGGGCCGCCGCCCATCCCTGTTCTTGCGGGATCTGGGTTCGAATTAGAGTGGAGGACCACGAATCCAAGGTGCGGATGGGGACAATGACTCGATTCTTGCCGGATCCAGGCGAGTGATGGTTACGGCAACGACATTCGTGGAGCTCAGGGGCCATGGTGATGGGGGGCGGCGGCGTGATGACCCACAAGTATAGGGGATCTATCGTAGTTCTTTTGATAAGTAAGAATGTCGAACCCAACGAGGAGTAGAAGGAAATGACAAGCGGTTTTCAGTAAGGTATTCTCTACAAGCACTGAAATTGTAGGTAACAAATAGTTTTGTGATAAGATAATTTGTAACGGGTAACAAGCAATGAAAGTAAATAAGGTGCATAAAGGTGGCTCAATCCTTTTTGTAGCAAAGGACAAGCCTGGACAATTTCATATAATGAGAAAAGTGCTCCCGAGGACACATGGGAATTATCGTCAAGCTAGTTTTCATCACGCTCATATGATTCGCGTTCGGTACTTTGATAATTTGATATGTGGGTGAACCGATGCTTGGGTACTGCCCTTTCTTGGACAAGCATCCCACTTATGATTAACCCATATTGCAAGCATGCACAACTACAAAAGAAGTATTAAGGTAAACCTAACCATAGCATGAAACTAGTGGATCCAAATCAGCCCCTTACGAAGCAATGCATAAACTAGGGTTTAAGCTTCTGTCACTCTAGCAACCCATCATCTACTTATTACTTCCCAATGCCTTCCTCTAGGCCCAAAAAATGGTGAAGTGTCATGTAGTCGACGTTCACATAACACCACTAGAGGAGAGACAACATACATCTCATCAAAATATCGAACGAATACCAAATTCACATGACTACTAATAGCAAGACTTCACCCATGTCCTCAGGAACAAACGTAACTACTCACAAAGCATATTCATGTTCATGATCAGAGGAGTATTAATATGCATTAAGGATCTGAACATATGATCTTCCACCAAGTAAACCAATTAGGATCAACTACAAGGAGTAATCAACACTACTAGCAACCCACAGGTACCAATTTGTGGTTTTGATACAAGATTGGATACAAGAGAGGAACTAGGGTTTTGAGAGGAGATGGTGCTGGTGAAGATGTTGATGGAGATTGACCACCTCTCGATGAGAGGGTCGTTGGTGATGACGATGGTGATGATTTCCCCCTCCTGGAGGGAAGTTTCCCCGGCAGAACAGCTCTGCCGGAGCCCTAGATTGGTTCCGCCAAGGTTCCGCCTCGTGGCGGTGGAGTTTCGTCCCGTAAGCTTGCTTATGATTTGTTTCAGGGTTAAAGCCTTCATATAGCAGAAGATGGGCACCGGAGGGCCAACAGGGGGCCCACGAGACAGGGGGCGCGCCCCCTAGGCGTGCCCCCACCCTCGTGGCTAGTGTGTGGGCCCCCTCTGGTATTTTCTTTGCTCAATAATTCTTATTAATTCCAAAAATGACTTCAATGGAGTTTCAGGTTTTTTGGAGCTGTGTAGAATAGGTTTCCAATGTTTGCTCCTTTTCCAGCCAAAATCCCAGCTGCCGGCATTCCCCCTCTTCATGATAAACCTTGTAAAATAAGAGAGAATAGCCATAAGTACTGTGACATAACATGAAATAACATCCCATAATGCAATAAATATCGATATAAAAGCATGATGCAAAATGGACGTATCAACTCCCCCAAGCTTAGACCTCGCTTGTCCTCAAGCGGAAGCCAAAATCGAAAAATATGTCCACATGTTTAGAGATAGAGGTGTCGATAAAAATAAAATACGGACATGAGGGCATCATTATCATTCTTATAACAACAACATATATAGATTTTGTCAGATGATTTCTTATGCTCAAGTAACAATCTATTCACAATGTTAAGTATGGTTCAGAAACTTCATTGAGACTAACAAACGATAACCTTAGTCATTGAAGCAATTACAATTTATCATAACATGGGAAAGAGTCAAGAATAGAGCTTTTCAGCAAGTCCACATACTCAACTATCATATAGTCTTCTACAATTGCTAACACTCACGCAATACTTATGGTTATGGAGTTTTAATCGGACACTAAGAAAGATAGGGGCTTATAGTGTTGCCTCCCAATGTATTCACCTTTGGGTGATGTGAACAATAACAGTTCATGCTAACTTACATCCAGTTGGATATATATATCAGGATCTTCCCAACACGAGGTGCTTGCCAAAGGATAAAATGAAAAAGGGAAAGGTGAAGATCACCTTGACTCTTGCATAATGTAAAAGACGTAAAGTAAAAGATAGGCCCTTCGCAGAGGGAAGCAGAGGTTGTCATGTCCTTTTTGGGTTGGATGCACAAAATCTTAATGCAAAAGAACGTCACTTTATATTGCCACTTGTGATATGAACCTTTATTATGCAGTTCGTCGCTTTTATTACTTCCATATCACACGATCGTATAAAGCTTATTTTCTCCGCACTAATAAGTCATACATATTTAGAGAGCAATTTTTATTGCTTGCAACATGACAACTTACTTGAAGGATCTTACTCAATCCATAGGTATGTATGGTGGACTCTCATGGCAAAACTGGGATTAAGGATATTTGGAAGCACAAGTAGTAGCTCTACTTGGTGCAAGGAATTTGGCTAGCATGAGTGGGAAAGGCAAGCTCAACATGTTGGATGATCCATGACAATATACTTTAACTGAGATGTGAGAAAACATAACCCATTATGTTATCTTCCTTGTCCAACATCAACTCTTTAGCATGTCATACTTAATGAGTGCTCACAATCATAAAAGATGTCCAAGATAGTATATTTATATGTGAAAACCTCTCTTCTTTATTACTTCCTATTAATTGCAACGATGACCAAAACTATGTTTGTCAACTCTCAACAACTTTTATGCCTCATACTCTTTATATGTGAAGTCATTACTATCCATAAGATCAATATGAAATCTTTTATTTCTTTTTATTCTATCTATTTTCTCAAGAACATAACACGATAGCAAATCCCTTGACTCAACACTAATCTTTATTATATAGATCACGAACTCGATTACATAAAGGGATCACAAAGCAAAACTCAAAACTAATTCATACCAAAACTTCAATCTACTAGATCAAGATATTACTAAAAGGATTGAACTAAGTAAAACGGTAAAGATAGGAGTGTGATGGTGATACAATACCGGGGCACCTCCCCCAAGCTTGGCAGTTGCCAAGGGGAGTGCCCATACCATGTGATTATGTCCTCGGAGGTGATGAAGGTGGTGATGATGATGGTGGATAATCACACATCGAGCGTAAAAGCTCCTCCAACTTGCGGATAATGCCCTTGAGTGCGACGATATAATCCTTCAACAAAATATTTTCCTGTGTGAGATACTTGTTTTGTATGCGAGCTAACTCAATCATCTTGAAAGCTTCAATCTCAGTTGGGGTAAGAGGTTAGGTAGAGGTTGAGGGATGTTTTCTTCTTCCTCCGACGGAGCTTAAATCCTCCATGGCCTTCTTGATCCCTTCATCGTTGTTGATCTCCTCTGGTTCTTCTCTTTTCAGCTCTATCTTCAATAGCCAAGCATCTTTGTCTTCATTGTTGAAGGAGCGTGACGTCATGCTGCTCTAGATCTGTCAGAAAAACAGCTTGAAACGAAAACAGAAGATTTTTGCTTGATACGATGGTCAAAACCTTCGGGAGATTATATAATGAATTTTTACCGACCAAAAGAAGTAACATGCAAGAAAACGGAGTCCGGGAGGCACACGAGGTGCCCACGAGACAGGGGGCGTGCCTAGTAAGGGGGGCGCGCCCTCCACCCTCGTGGAGGCCTCGTGTCCTTCCCAAATTACTTCTTGCTTCCCAAAATTCTTAAATATTCCAAAACGGAGAAAATTGCCATTAGAACCGTTTTGGAGTCGGTTTACTTACCGTACCACATACCTATTCCTTTTCGGAGTCTGAAACGTTTTGGAAAGTTTCCCTTATGTATTCCTCCGGGGTTACGGTCTCAATAATATTAGTTTCAACATTTATAGGGTTACCCGAGATATAATGTTTGATTCTTTGACCGTTCACCACCCTCGGACTTGTGCCTTCGAAGTTGTTGATTTTTATGGCACCGGAACGATAGACCTCCTCGATAACGTAAGGACCTTCCCACTTAGAGAGAAGTTTTCCTACAAAAAATCTTAAACGAGAGTTGAATAGCAAAACATAATCACCTACGTTAAATTCTTGCTTTTGTATTCTTTTGTCATGCCATATTTTAACTTTTTCTTTGAACAGCTTGGCATTCTCATAGGCCTGGGTTCTCCATTCATCAAGTGAGCTAATATCAAATAGCCTCTTCTCACCGGCAAGTTTGAAGTCATAGTTGAGCTCTTTAATAGCCCAATATGCCTTATGTTCAAGTTCAAGAGGTAAGTGACAAGCTTTCCCATAAACCATTTTATATGGAGACATACCCATAGGATTTTTATATGCAGTTCTATAGGCCCATAATGCATCATCAAGTTTCTTGGACCAATTCTTCCTAGATCTATTAACAGTCTTTTGCAAAATTAATTTGAGCTCTCTATTACTCAACTCTACTTGACCACTAGACTGTGGGTGATAAGGAGATGCAATTCTATGATTAACATCATACTTAGCAAGCATTTTACGAAAAGCACCATGAATAAAATGTGAACCACCATCAGTCATGAGATATCTAGGGACTCCAAACCTTGGGAAAATAACTTCTTTAAGCATCTTAATAGAGGTGTTATGATCAGCACTACTAGTTGGAATAGCTTCTACCCACTTAGTAACGTAATCAACAACAACTAAAATATGTGTATATCCATTAGAGGCAGGAAAAGGTCCCATATAATCAAAGCCCCAAACATCAAATGGTTCAATAACAAGAGAATAATTCATAGGCATTTCTTGACGTCTACTAATATTACCAATTCTTTGACATTCATCACAAGACAAGACAAACTTACGAGCATCTTTGAAGAGAGTAGGCCAATAAAAACCGGATTGCAATACCTTATATGCAGTTCTATCTCCAGCGTGGTGTCCTCCATATGGTTCGGAGTGACACTTGCGTAGGCTCTGTTCCTGTTCATGCTCAGGTACACAACGTCTAATAACACCATCTACTCCTTCTTTATAAAGGTGTGGGTCATCCCAGAAGTAATGTCTTAAATCATAAAAGAACTTTTTCTTTTGCTGCTATGTGAAACTAGGTGGTATAAATTTAGCAACAATGTAATTAGCATAATCAGCATACCAAGGAGCAGTACAAGAAGCATTAATGACCGCTAATTGTTCATCAGGAAAGCTATCATCAATAGGTAGTGGATCATCAAGAACATTCTCTAACCTAGACAAGTTGTCTGCAACGGGGTTCTCAGCTCCCTTTCTATCAATAATATGAAAATCAAATTCTTGGAGCAAGAGAACCCATCTATTAAGTCTAGGCTGAGCATCTTTCTTTTCCATAAGGTATTTAATAGCAGCATGATCAGTGTGAATAGTAACTTTAGAATCAACAATATAAGGTCTGAACTTATCACAAGCAAATACAACTACTAAGAATTCTTTTTTAGTAGTAGCATAATTTCTCGGGGCAGTGTCTAGAGTTTTACTAGCATACTGGATAACATTTAATTTCTTATCAACTCTTTGCCCTAGAGCAGCACCTACAACATAATCACTAGCATCACACATAATTTCAAAGGGTAAATTCCAATCAGGTGGTTGAACAATAGGTGTAGTGATCAAGGCTTTCTTAAGTATTTCAAATGCTTCTACACAATCATCATCAAAAACAAAAGGAATATCTTTTTGCAATAAATTAGTCAGAGGCCTAGAGATTTTAGAAAAGTCCTTAATGAACCTCCTATAAAAACCGGCATGACCAAGGAAACTTCTTATACCTGTAATGTCCTTGGGATACGACATCTTTTCAATAGCATCAACTTTAGCTTTATCAACTTCATTACCTATTTTAGAAATTTTATGCCCCATGACAATGCCTTCATTAACAATAAAGTGGCACTTTTCCCAATTCAAGACAAGGCTAGTGTCTTCACA
The DNA here is from genome assembly GCF_002162155.2 of Triticum dicoccoides. NCBI lineage: Eukaryota > Viridiplantae > Streptophyta > Magnoliopsida > Poales > Poaceae > Triticum > Triticum dicoccoides. Next base: position 684,435,548 of record NC_041393.1, read on the forward strand.
TCTCTGCAAAACTCGATCAAGGTTGTTCAAGCAATCATCAAAAGAGCATCCATAAAGGGAGAAGTCATCCATGAATACCTCACAAATCTTTTCACAAAAGTCAGAGAATATAGCCATCATGCATCTTTGAAAGGTAGCAGGTGCATTACATAAACCAAAAGGAATACATCTATAAGCAAAAGTACCGAAAGGGCAAGTGAAAGTAGTTTTTGATTGATCCTCCGCAGACACAGGTATTTGAGAGAAACCAGAATAACCATCTAGAAAGCATATTATATTTAGATAGTCTTTCTAGCATTTGATCAATAAAAGGTAAAGGGTAATGATCTTTCTTAGTAGTTTTATTTAATTTACGGAAATCAATTACCATCCTATAACCTGTAATAATTCTTTGCGGAATCAGTTCATCTTTATCATTAGGAACAACAGTAATACATCCCTTCTTAGGGACGCAATGGACATGACTTACCCAATCACTATCACCAACGGGAATTATACCTGCCTCAAGGAGCTTTAGTATCTCCTTTATTACCACTTCTTTCATCTTAGGATTTAACCATCGTTGAGGATCTCTAACTGGTTTGGCATCTTTCTCCAATTTTATTTTGTGTTGGCATAGAGTGGGACTATAATGCCCTTAAGATCATCCAAAGTATATCCAATAGCAGCACAGTGCTTCTTCAGAGTTTTCAATAATCTTTCCTCTTCTTGCTCTGAAAGGACATGATATATCTTCTTTTCATCAAGATAAGTATATTTAAGATTATCAGGTAAAGGTTTGAGCTCAAACACGGGATCACCCTTGGGTGGAGGGGGGTCCCCTAGGATTTCAACAGGTAAGTTGTGTTTCAGAATATGACCCTGTTGAAGGAATACTTCATCTATTTCCATTCTTTCATTCATAAACATATCATTTTCATGGTCAAGCAAATATTTCTAACGGATCAGTAGGAGGTACGACAATAGAAGCAAGACCAACAATTTCATCCTTACTAGGCAATTCTTTATCACGGGGTTGTCTACAAAATCTAGCAAAATTAAACTCATGAGACATATCCCCTAAGCCAATTGTAACAACATCCTTTTTGCAATCAATCCTAGCGTTAACAATATTCAAGAAGGGTTTGCCAAATATAATGGGACAAAAGTCATCTTGTGGGGAACCAAGAACAAGAAAATCAGCAGGATATTTAACTTTCCCACACAAGACTTCAGCATCTCTAACAATCCCAACTGGTGAAATAGTATCTCTATTGGCAAGCTTAATAGTGACATCAATATCTTCTAACTCAGCAGGTGCGATATCATGCATAATTTCTTCATATAAGGAATGAGGTATTGCACTAGCACTAGCACCCATATCACATAAGCCATGATAACAATGATCTCCTATTTTAACAGAAATAACAGGCATGCCTACAACAGGTCTATGTATCTTAGCATCCGGTCTAGCAATATTAGCAGCCTGTTCACAGAAGTAAATAACATGCCCATATATATTATCATCAAAGAGATCTTTAACCATAGCAATACTAGGTTCAACTTTAATTTGCTCACGAGGTGTATATGTTCTAGTATTACTCTTACGAACAACAGTTGAAGCATTAGCATGATCCTTTATCCTAACAGGAAAAGGTGGTTTCTCAACATAAGTAGTAGGAACAATAGGATCACTATAAGCGATAGTCTTTTCTTCAACTATAATAGGTGTAACTACTTTTACTTCAATGGGTGGATTATATTTAAACCACTTCTCCTTAGGGAGATCAATTTGAGCAGCAAAAGATTCATAGAAAGAAGCTACTATCTCAGAGTCAAGTCCATATTTAGTGCTAAATCCACGAAAAGCATCGGTATCCATAAAAGGTTTAACACAATCAAACTTAGGTGTCATACCTGACTCCTTACCATCGTCGAAACCCCAATCTTCAAAGTTGTGTTTAATTCTTTCCAATAAATCCCACTTGAATTCAGTAGTCTTCAGCATATAAGAACCAACACAGGAAGTATCGAGCATGGTGCGATCATTTAGAGAAAGCCGAGCATAAATTTTTTGAATAATCATTTCTCTTGAGAGCTCATGATTGGGGCATGAATATAACATTGAATTAAGCCTCACCCAAGCTTGAGAGATGCTTTCTCCTTCGCGAGGCCAGGAATTATATATGTAATTACGATCACGATGAACAAGATGCATAGGATAGAACTTCTAGTGAAATTCCAACTTCAATCGTTTATAGTTCCAAGATCCCGTATCATCACATAGCATATACCATGTCAATGCGTCTCCCTCCAAAGATAAAGAAAAGACCTTCCTCTTAACAACATCATCGGGAATACCTGCAAGCTTAAATAACCCACAAACTTCATCCACATAGATAAGGTGTAAATCGGGATGCAATGTTCCATCTCCTGCAAAGGGATTAGCTAGCAGTTTCTCTATCATACCCGAAGGAATCTCAAAGTAAACATTTTCACTAGGTTCAGTAGGTTGAGCAGAAACTCTTTGCTGTACTGGTCGGGGCGAAGATGACCTGAACAAGCCCCTCAAAGGATTAGTTTCCATAGTAAAAAGTGACAGAAAATTTCAGCACACTATATAAATGTTTCCTTACCAAGTTCCACTCACCAAAGGCGCTTCACTCCCCGGCAACAGCGCCAGAAAAGAGTCTTGATGACCCACAAGTATAGGGGATCTATCATAGTCCAAGAGTGTCGAACCCAACAAGGAGCAGAAGGAAATGACAAGCGGTTTTCAGTAAGGTATTCTCTACAAGCACTGAAATTGTAGGTAACAAATAGTTTTGTGATAAGATAATTTGTAACGGGTAACAAGCAATGAAAGTAAATAAGGTGCATAAAGGTGGCTCAATCCTTTTTGTAGCAATGGAAAAGCCTGGACAATTTCATATAATGAGAAAAGCGCTCCCGAGGACACATGGGAATTATCGTCAAGCTCGTTTTCATCACGCTCATATGATTCGCGTTCGGTACTTTGATAATTTGATATGTGGGTGGACCGGTGCTTGGGTACTGCCCTTTCTTGGACAAGCATCCCACTTATGATTTACCCCTATTGCAAGCATCCACAACTACAGAAGAAGTATTAAGGTAAACCTAACCATAGCACGAAACTAGTGGATCCAAATCAGCCCCTTACAAAGCAATGCATAAACTAGGGTTTAAGCTTCTGTCACTCTAGCAACCCATCATCTACTTACTACTTCCCAATGCCTTCCTCTAGGCCCAAATAATGGTGAAGTTTCATGTAGTCGACGTTCACATAACATCACTAGAGGAGAGACAACATAAATCTCATCAAAATATCGAACGAATACCAAATTCACATGACTACTAATAGCAAGACTTCACCCATGTCCTCACGAACAAACGTAACTACTCACAAAGCATATTCATGTTCATGATCAGAGGAGTATTAATATGTATTAAGGATCTGAACATATGATCTTCCACCAAGTAAACCAATTAGCATCAACTAGAAGGAGTGATCAACACTACTAGCAACCCACATGTACCAATTTGTGGTTTTGATACAAGATTGGATACAAGAGATGAACTAGGGTTTTGAGAGGAGATGGTGTTGTGAAGATGTTGATGGAGATTGACCCCCCACTACTAGGAAAAGGCCTACTAATGGCGCACCGGTTTTGCCTACTAATGGCGCACTACTGGTGCGCCATTAGTAGCACACCATTAGAATTTTTTACTAATGGCGCACCACTGGTGCGCCATTAGTATCTGATATACTAATGGCGCACCTGGAAGTGCGCCATTAGTATGTAACTCCATGCACCATTAGTATGCCTCCCGGGGGGCCATATGTAACCATGTGCTTTGTCACACTAATGGCGCACTCTGCCTCGATGCGCCATTAGTATCCTTTGGCATACTAATGGCGCATTCTGCCTTGATCCGCCATTAGTATGAATATTGGTTTTTTTTGCTTTTCTGATTTTTGCACAGGTTACAAAATATATTATTGGACAGAATATAGACAGCAGCACACAGCAACATCATATTCATCGAATACAATAGAAGATTAGTCTCCGAATACAATTCATCATATTAGTCTCCGAATTCAAAAGACCGAACAAAGATAAAACATTACAAGTCTCAAGACCGCGAGTATCGAGTTTGTCTTCACATTACAAGTCGATATCGATCATCTAAACTACCATCACATAAAAGAGAGTTGTGGTCATCACGATGAGCATCATCGCGATCAAACTAGTCCTCATCCGGTTCCTCCAACGCTCCCTCCTCTCTCCCGCTAGATAGCGGGCATATCTAGATTCGGCCTCCGCCCTAGTGGTGTACCCTTTGTAACTGTTACCGCTGAAACCGTGAACCTGTCTCCGACACTCCTCCCAGTCGTCGTAGACTCCGGGAACCTTACCCTTGTACACGACATACGACGGCATCTCTATACACAAGCCAAACAACAGACAATACATAAGCAATATGTAAGTATGCAACAAAAGGATCGAAAGAGAAAAGCAAGACATTAATAGCACGATTCATGGTCCTACTAATAAATAGCATTGATTACATCTAAGTTGAACGACTGTCCAAACCAAAGAGACATACACATTCATTAAAGTTTAATTACAACTTGAGCTAATCAATGTTTCAGAACTACACATCACTACTTTCGACTCGACTCATCGGACAGGAGCGTGGATGAAGCCGCCGTCTGTCGTGATGGTCATGAAATCGCGGTCGTTGTCACCCTGCATTTGTAGCGTTTCATCTATCTCACTGTTGGACGGTTGATATCTGACGAAGAACTGCCCCGAGGTATGAAGGACATCTTGATGGATGATGTCCGCAAACTCCGACTGGATGCGAAAGAATTCTTGTCTGAGGTCCGCGTCCTGGACTGCCGACAAGCTCGCGGCCCAATCTTTGAGATTATCTGGTAGCAGAAGTTGATGATGGTCCCTTACGATCGCCCGCATGTGATGGAGGGCGTAGTAGGCATCCTTCTGACCGCCAGACGGCTGCTTGACACAGCAGAACTTCGTATTGCGTGAGAACATGTGCTTGCCGTACTTACGAACTGCCCTGGTGAAGGTGCCTCCAGATTTGGCGTAGCCAGGGAGAACATCATCAAGAACTTTCTTGACATTTGTGTAGTCTATCTTGGAGTTATGGTTCGGGTCGAAATACGTGGCCATGGAATATTTCGGGCTTAAGAGGATGAGTGTGCAATGTGTGTCACTGCACAGAACACGGAATGTTAGAAAAAAAAGAACGATCAAAATCTAA
>NC_041393.1:684441124-684445780 GCF_002162155.2 Triticum dicoccoides
GATGACTTACTCGGGAAAGTAAGCCACAAGGAAGTTATCCTTATCTGGGTTTGCCAGAATGACGCCTTCGAGGTGTGAACTCGCAACTTGGCGGTCCCCAGCGCTGTTCAAGTGCTTGGCACGCATGTAGAAGGGGTCGACTATCACGATGTCCGGGTTCTTGTCTCTAATGATCCACATCTCCATACTCAGCGAAAACAGCCGAACGAAGGTGTAGTGTAGCGGATGAAGGTTAAACATAGAAAAGATGTCATCAAACCGCAGGACGATCGTACCCGCAATGTCGCCATCCGCAAAGCCCTTGCCCTCTGGCACCTTGGCCACGAAAACCGGGTATGCCACATCATTCTCTCTCAGACGCCGCTTCTCCAAAGAAAGAACACTGTCGTGCAGACTCCGCATAGCACCGGTTGCAGCATTCAGCATATTTGGTGGTAGCATCGCCCTACCCGCCACATGCACCCTCCTCGAGATATCCTTAGGTGAAGGTGGCCCGTCCTGAGCACGGATCGAACTCGGTGCCGGCTGGCTCGCACCGGCGCCCTTGTTAGTCTTTCGTTTCCGTCCCTTCTTCTTGATCTCCTGTAATGGGACCGAGTTCTGCTCACAGACCGCTTTCTTGAGCGTGTTGGGGCTGATAATATTTCGCACCTCAGCTATCTGAGGCTCGGTGAAGGCGGGAGCTGGATGCGTCTCCTGAGAACTGAACGGCAGACGACGCCTATTGCAATTGGATTTCTCCGCCGTACCAGCTAGATTGCGGTCGTCTTGGTTGGGTTCTTGAGAAAGAGGCCCGCAGAACTCGTGAGTGTACCCATGTTCGGCAAAGTACTTATCGACTTTGGTAAATGTACCGTCGTCATTGTCGTCATCGTTCGGATCCTGTGCCATAGGGCTGTCCGGATCCTGTGCCATAGGGATGTCCGACATAGGGATGTCCGGCAGGTCCGGTAGCGTTGCGGCGTTCTTGCCATGGCTTGGCGCCGGCACGACTGGCGGTCTTGTGTGTGGGGTGGTGTCCCCCGCCCCCAAACGAATCTGGCTCTTCGGCCAAAGCAGCAGCCAGTTTACGCAGGCGCTGAGGGTCATCTCATCTTCTTCGTTGGCCCCAGCGGGCCGAACCGGAGGTAACAGCTCGTCGCAGCCTGGCAGCACCCGAACCACTTCAACCCTATACACTGTGGGTGGCATCGGATTACCGTGGAACATGCGGTTGCCCGGTTGAACGATTCTGCCCTTGGCGACATCGACCAACTCGGCGCCCACGAAGTGCAGAAGAGTGCAAGGAACATCGGCGGTGCCCTGCGAAAACATGTACAGGGCGTCAGAGATGCCCAGTCAAAGGCAAGGAGATGAAGTCATCGGCCGAGAGGCTTAGTTATCGTGATGCCATCGAGCTCGGCTAATGTCGAGGCACCGCCAACAGCGGGCATGCAACTGACGGAGGGGGAGCTTGCTGGCGAGGTGCCGGCCGGCGTACACCCGGGTGCATTAAGCTCCAATGCCCATGCCGGCGCCGGAGACATGAATACCGCCTCCGCCGGAGACACCAATGGCGCCGCCGCCGGAGACACCAATGGCGCCGCCGGAGACACCAATGGCGCCGCCTGCATGTTGTGCGAGTTGCGCCGTGAAGCTGGGAACCGGGGGAGGCCCCTGTTGGCCGCCCGCAATCCACGTCGTCAGCCCATGAATCAACGTAGGCACCATGGCGTTGAGCTTCGTTCCCAGTTGTTGTTCCACTTGCTCTTGGACAAGCTCCGGAATCCGCGCCATTTGTGCCTTGAGTGCTTCAACCTCGCGCATCTGGCTTTCCGAGCTGGCCTTTTTCTCCTTCTGCACACCAGCGGTATAGTATGACCCCCATTTTGTGGACAAGCCTTTGCCGGCCACACGACCAGCTGACGTCGGCTTAATGAGCTTATCCTTGCTTTCCATTATGTTCAATGCCCTATTTAAAGGGCTGTCGAAAGGGGAGCTCTGAGACGACCCCGCGCTACTGCTTTCAGTTTCCTGCGAAAGGAACGTGAACCATTTAGAAATATTGGGGATTAGTTAGAGTGCAACCATATGGAGCTAATTATGCGGGGGTGTATTCCTTACCAGAACAAGCTCAAGCGCCCTGGTCTTCGGATCCGTGGTAAGCTCCTTTGTTATTGGGTTCTCCTTGTACCGGGCCCTGACATAGTTCCTGGTCTGCTTGTTACCGCTGTATTTCTCGAAGCGGGGCGGTAGGCCTTGCTCGGCACGCTCCGCGTCCTCCTTGTCCCATATAGCCTCCGCCACTCTGTAACCGCCAGGACCGAGTTTGTGTTCCCCTAAGTTCAACTCCCGCATTTCTTTCCCCCACTGACTTGATTCGGAGGTTGCACTGGTCGAGCACTTGATCTTGAACTCCTTGTACTCATCTTCGCTCATCAAAGGATATTTCGCCTTGATCTTCTCATAACTATCACCTTTATCAATCATTTTCTTCACCGCGCTTCTCCAAGTAGACAAGGCCGTGCTCATCTTTGTGAGGGCGGCACTGTTCACTTTATTCCCTGAGAGGCGTGTGTTTTCAAATTCGGCGGGGAACTTGTATCGTTCGTGCAGCTTCGTGAAGAGGAGGTTGCGCAAATTCCCTCGGTCCTTATGCCTAAGGTTCTCGGTGTTGATCGAGATGGTGCTCCGGAGAATGCACCCGAGCTGAACCGAGTACCCCTTGACTATATGTTTGGGCTCCGTTGGATTCCCGTCGGAGTCCACTTGAGTGAATTCCTCCTTGACGGTGCGGAGCGCATTCGGACGCCGGTCCTTCCTTTGCTTCTTCGATTGGCTGCCATCTGTGTGTGCGCCGCCATCATCAGTGGTGGCATCCTCGGTGGCACCATCAGTGGTGTCATCCCCGACGCCACTACGGCTTGTGTAATCAGGATCGGTGTCTTCCGTGGCGTCCTCATAGCGGTGAGGTTGTTCCTCCATCTCCTGGGACAACTCCCAGAATTGCTTGCTTCCCGAACCACTGGCCTCATCGTTGTGGGCCATGTTTCGCTCTAAATAGGAAAAAAGTTTGGTCAAAAAGTTGGTTATTGTCAAGGAACAAGATCATGGTCTCATCATTTAGGCTTTGTCGACACCGAGGCACCCTAAAAGCCTAAGCTTTCATCATTTAGGGTTTGTCGACGCCGAGGCACCCTAAAAGCCTAAGCGTACATCATTTAGGTTCTCATTGACACCGAGGCATCTGGGGCAGCCAAGTTAAGTTTTCATCATTTAGGGTTTATCGATGCCGAGGCACCCTAGGTTGGGCCTAATCACTTGGCACTAATCACTTGGCTCTATTGCCACCTATGTTGGGTTTATCATCTAGGGTTTATCGATGCTAAGGAGAATTCTAAGTTGGGCCTAATCACTTGGCTCTATTGCCACCTATGGTTTAATGCAGCAAGAATGGCAGGGCAGTTGATCCTACTTAACTAAGTACTAAGATACCCGGGCCCATGCATTAGTCGCAAGTACCCCATATGTCCTATTTTTAGCAAAGTCATGCTAAAATTCACGGAAAATTTTAGCATGACCTTTGCTGAAAATAGGACATATGGAGTACCCGAATTTGCCGGAATGGAAGTTAATCGACATTCTGGCAAACTCAAGGGCCTATCTTTGCTCAAGTTTTTGACAGTAGCCTCTGAAGAAAACAGCATTGCAACATTCAAGTTCACAGGATAAAAAAATCATCCACATTCACCAACCCACATGATGTTAAAACCCACATGAGCTGTAAACAGACTTAAAAAACCCACATGATGTTATAACTGTATACACTGAACATGATGGTACGAAATGGGACGGAAAATTGTATCACTCTAGATTAGTGTAGCCACTATCATTATCAGGGCACATTATGGCCATTTTCTTACATGATGCTAACTGTACCTAACTGAACATATTTCTCACCTTGGAGGTGTTGCTGCTGCTGCACTGTCTGAACTTCAATTCCTTTACCTCCTTGGAAACCTGAAATATGCAGATGTATATGATGATTCTAAGAAAAGGGAAAAGGTGTATCAAGAACAGATTCACATGTGTGGCTGTTAGCCATTTTATAACATTGCATAGCATTAGTCAGACAGAGCTGAGCCTTTCACCACTATATAATATTGCCATATAAAATTACAAATTTATGTAACCTGGATTTTTTTGTATGAAACCTAGTCAATGTGACAATATATAAACTACTGATCTACTAGTTATCAAGTTGAGAAATTGACCGCATATAAGCAAAAGCAATATCAGACTTGACTAGAGATACTTGTAAAGTTGTAAGTTATATCTTACCAGTGTGCTAACGGAAACTGTACTAATTAGGGTTCGTATTATGTTCTGGTATATAAATTCTTCTCAATTACTTAGGAAAATTACTGGATGTCTTACAAATTACAGAGGGAGTTAATCATTTCAGTTTCGTAAGAAAAAAATTCATCAATACTATGCATCATCTTCCTACCATGCATCATCTTCCTACTATACTTGCTACTCATCTTCAGAACCAAACAGCAGCAAAAACAGTTGAAGAGAGGCTCACGAGAGGACACTCAAATTTGCTAACCCTAGAACACGGGGGAAGAGGGCTATGGTACTTAAAGGAGGTAGCCTAGGGGGGAGGAGGGGAAG
>NC_041393.1:684446297-684457874 GCF_002162155.2 Triticum dicoccoides
GCTCGCGGGGGAGGCGGGACTCGGGGGGAGGCGGTGCTCGAGGGGGAGGAAGGGGAGAGGGAGGTGGCGTGGGCGCGTGGGCGGCTGCGGCGGACGAAGGCGGCGGCGTACGGTTGGGGTCGATCGAGGGGAATCTGGCGAGGGAGGGAGGGAGGACACATTGCGAGGGCAGTAGGTGGAGTGGGGGGAGGGTTCTAATGGCGCACCACCCCCTCGTGCGCCATAAGTACGACTATTCTAATGGCGCACCTCCCCTCAGTGCGCCATTAGAATTTTGTTTCAATCTAGTCTGACTTGTCAGGTTATATACCACCTAACCCTATCTACATCAGAACCCGCCCACTAGCCCGACTGGTCAGCACGCAGCACACACACCAAGAGGCCCTGGGTTCGATTCCCAGGCTCCCCAATATTTTTTATGCATTTTAAATGTTGTTTGATATTTATTTGTGTTTAATATGTTCAAACTTGTTTAAATCATAACAGTAATAATTTTTTTAAAAATATGCTCGTCGGCGGCGGTGGAGTGGGCGAGGGTTGCGGTGGGTCGTCGTCGACGGTGGAGCTAGCGGGGGAGGGTGCGGGTGGGATCGAGATGGAGGGGGATCGAGATCGAGATGGAGGGGGAATCGAGATCGAGATGGAGGGGGATCGAGATCAAGTGTCCTCATGAATTCAAAAAGTGCCCATGAAATTTAAAAATATTCATGATATCAAAAAGTGCCTATGAAATACAATCGAGAAATGAAGACTACAATTTAAATACAATCGATCTTAGCTAGCTATCTGTTCACAATCTTCTTGCCCTTCTTTTTCGCAAATGGAGTTCTTCTGTGGAACGGACGTCCTTTAGGTAGGGTGGTCCTGCTTCTTCTTGTGGTGTGTGCTGCTACTTCATCGTCGTCGTCATGTTCGATCTTCGGGTCGCCGTACTTGTCGAAGTCTTGCTCATTGGCTACTCCATCCATTCTGATGATCTTCCTTTTTCCTCTCCTCACGACAACACGACTGGGCTTTGACGGGTCGGTAATGAAGAAGCATTGGTCCACTTGGGAAGCCAGTACCCATGGCTCATTTTTCGCGGTGACGTTTGCGCCCGCGGTCTTGGATTTGGCTTCGGGTATAACCATGGTGGTGAAATACCGGTCTTCTTTTAGGACGCTCTTGGCCCATCTGACACGGAACATCGGGACCTTCTCTCTAGCGTAGCTCAGCTCCTAGATCTCCTCGATCCTTCCGTAGTATCTGTCCTTGTCGTTGCCGGTGTAGGATTCCATCGTTACCCTGGAGTTCTGATAACCATCGCTCTTCATGTCCTTGTCCTCGGTGTAGAATGTGTAGCCGTTGATATCGGACGCCTCATAGGTCATCAGGTTGTGCTCGGCGCCCTGTGACAAGGCGAATATGAGTTGTTCTTCCGCAGAAGAATCCTCATGTAAAGGGTACGACAGAAGCTTCTGCTTGAACCAATGCGTGAAACATGAGTTGTGCTCTTTGAGTATATCTCCGTCCGTCCTTTGTTGGCCTCGGTCATTGCACGTCTTCTCAATAAAGGTTTTGTGCTCTACCACCCAAGGATCGACCACGTCTATGTGTTGTAGCGCGACTAGGTTTGCTCTTTCAAAGTCGGCGAGTCGACCCTCGTAGTTGACATGCATTTCGCGGCGACCCTCACGGCGACCCCATCCAGCGAGCCTGCCGAGGTGCCTGTTGACGGGCAGACCAACGGGGTTCTCGATGCCTAGATAATTCGTGCAGTAGGAGATGCACTCTTCGGTCAGAAAGCCCCTGGCTATACTTCCCTCTGGACGTGACATGTTCCGAACGTATCCTTTGATGACACCATTCATCCTTTCGAACGGCATCATGCTGTGCAGGAACGTTGGCCCGAGTTGGATGATATCCTCCACGATATGGACCAGCAGATGCACCATAACATCGAAGAATGCGGGCGGGAAGTACATCTCAAGCTCGCATAGTATCACCACGATCTCTTCCTGTAGCCTTCTGAGTTGCCTCACGCCAATCGACTTCTGAGAGATGACGTTGAAAAAGTTGCATAGGCCAAATAGCGTTTCTTGGACGTGCACGTCCGTGATCCCATGGATTGCAGCTGGAAGTATCTGCGTCATCAGCACGTGACAGTCGTGAGACTTCATCCCGCTGAACTTCTGCTTCGCTGGGTCTAGGTATCTGCTTATCTTCCCCGCGTAACCGTAAGGAAGTTTTACTCCTAGGAGGCAGGTGAAAAACTGCTCGATCTCCTCCTGACTTAGAGTGAAGCACGCGGGAGGGTAGTCATTGCCGGTCTTCTTAGCCTTTTTGCCTTTGCGACGACTTTCTGTGTCCTGCTTCGCCTCATCATCATCATCATCATCATTAGCGTGAAGCTCCTGCCTGATGCCCATTGATTTCAAGTCTGCCCTTGCTTTCGGCCCATCTTTGGTCCTCTCTGGCATGTTGAGCAGGGTACCAAGCAGACTCTCGCACACGTTCTTCGTGATATGCATGACATGAAGGCTGTGAGGCACACGGTGGATCTTCCAGTACGACAAGTCCCAGAAAACAGACCTCGTTTTCCATACCTTCAGCAGCGGCTCTGGCGCCTTTCACTTTTTTCCCGGCTCTGGCGCCTTTTTTCCCGGCAGTGGGCAGTCTTTCCAATTTTTCAACAGCTCGTCTATTTCCTCGCCGCTCCTCGTACACGGGCGTTTTCGGGGTTCGGTTTCACCATCGAACAGATCCTTGCGTTTCCTCCACGGGTCATCGTTGCGAAGCCACCTTCGATGTCCCATGAACATGGTTTTCGAAGACCCGGGATCTCTATCTAGATGGCGATACGTTGTGTCATCCATGCACCTTACGCATCTAGAAAATCCGTGGACTACCTGCCCCGCGAGATATCCGTAACCGAGATAGTCGTGCACCGTCGTGAGCAGTGCGGCTCTCATAGGGAAATATTCTTTCTCTACAGCGTCCCACGTATTGCCTGGTGTTTTCCACAGCGTGTCTAGCTCCTCCTTCAGCAGCCCCAGATACAGATTGATGTCGTTCCCTGGTTGTTTTGGCCCTTCAATTAGCATACTCATGTGAATGTACTTCCTCTTCATGCACAACCAGGGGGGAAGGTTGTATATCCACACAAACACAGGCCAGGTGCTATGTGTGCTTCTCTGGCTGCCAAACGGATTGACTCCATCGGTGCTCGCGCCCAGCACGATGTTCCTTGGATCCTTCCCAAATTCTGGGTATTCGAAGTTCAATGCTTGCCACTGGCTCGCATCCTTAGGGTGACTAAGCATCTTGTCTTTTTTATTTATCTCCGGATCATTTCCGTCATCTTCCCGCTTCTTCTCCTCCCTATCCGCGTGCCGACGCAGGAGCTTTGCTACCTTAGGGTCCGCGAAATACCACTGCAGACGAGGAGTGATCGGAAAGTACCACACTGATTTTCGAGGAGCTTTCTTCCTCTTCTTGTATCGAGTGACGCCGCACACCGGACATATGGTAGACTCCGCGTGCTCGTCCTGATAAATGATGCAATTGTTCGTGCACACATGGTATTTCACGTGCGGTAAATCCAAAGGACACACGATTTTCTTCGCCTCCTCGAAACTGGTCGGGCACTTGTTCCCCTTGGGAAGACGTTCGTGCCAGAATGACATGTTCTCGTCGTAGCATGCGTCAGTCATTTTGTGTTTTACCTTCATCTCCAGAGCCATGAGCGTTAATTTCAGGCGGGTATCCTCGGGCCTGCATCCTTCATACAATGGAGTAAGCGTGTCTATCTCCAGTTGATCCAGCTTGGCTTTCTCTCGGGCGGCAGCTCTTGCGTTATCCGTCTGCTTGCGAAGCAGCTCTTGAATATGAGGGTCCTGCACCCAGCCTCCATCGTCGTCTGCTCCGGCATCTTCATCTTCATGATCATGCCCTTCGTCTTGATCTTCCTCATCATCATGTACGACAACTTGTACATGATGATTGTGTACATCCTCACCGTCGTGATCATGTCCTGGAGATTCTTCGTCTTCTTGCCCGCCCTCGCCGCGGTGGTTGTCTTGTTGCCCTTCCTCATTTCTTGCCCGGCCCCCATGGACGACTTCATAGTCATCTTCATCACCTTGCCACCGATAGCCATCCATGAAACCACGCAAGAGCAGGTGGTCCCGCACCTGCCCGGAATCCGGCTCCGCAATAAGGCTCTTCAGCTTGCATCTTCGACATGGACATCTTATCTCCGTCTTGTTCTTTTGAAGCATCTCGGCCTTCGCGGAGCTCAAAAACCTATTCACGATGCCTTCGGTCATCGTGCGGATCATGGTCGCCTGCGGGGTAGAGCAAAACGATATTTTAGAACCAAGAAAAAATTTGGCATGACCTTTCCTAAAAATAGGACCAAAAAGAATGCATAGTGCCAAAATTCTTGCCGAAACGGAAATGAATCAACATTCCGGCAAAATATTGGCAACTATCGCATTTCAAATACCGGTACCTGCAAACACAAACATATATGCAACACCACAAACACAAGCAACACCACAAACATACATAGATCTAGCTAGGCCACAAAAAGTGCATGTGCACGTTGTTGGAGCGAGCTAGGGAGAAAAAAGTAGATCTACAACATGAAGATAGCTTTCCCCTTACTTACCTATCAAAAAAAGGTAATTTCACCACTTAATTTTGATGAATCTATGGTGCAAATGAGGTGAGGAGGAGGAGGCAGCCGATAAGCTTAGAGAAGGAGGTGGGGGAATGAAGTGGGGAAAGTGAGTGTGTAGTTATGGCTGTCCAAAAATATCTAGCTGGTCCTAGGTTACTAATGGCGCACCACTAAGCCATGCGCCATTAGTAACCCAACAAAATAATGGCGCACCATAGTGACATGCGCCATTAGTAGTTTTGCAAAAAAGTAAAAAATAATAATTTTTATGATAATGGCGCACCGTGGCATAGTGCACCATTAGTAGTTTAAACTACTAATGGCGCACTTTGGCATAGTGCGCCATTAGTAGGTTTGCAAAAAAGTAAAAAAAAATTATATACTAATGGCGCACTGTCTTGGTCGTGCGCCATTACTAGTTCTAACTAGTAATGGCACACTTTGCCATCCATGCGCCATTAGTTTGTATGGAAAAATGGGAAAAAAATCAATAGTAGTGGCGCACCGTGAGCACGGTGCGCCATTAGTGTCTTCCACACTAATGGCGCACGAGCAACCAGTGCGCCATTAGTATATAGTAGTGGCGCACTACTTACCTGGTGCGCCATTAGAATCAGTCCTATCTATAGCCCTTTTCCTGGTAGTGCCCTCTCGATGAGAGGATTGTTGGTGATGACAATGGTGATGATTTCCTCCTCCCTGAGGGAAGTTTCCCTGGCAGAACAGCTCCGTCGGAGCCCTAGATTGGTTCCGCCAAGGTTACGCCTCGTGGCGGCGGAGTTTCGTCCCGTAAGCTTGCTTATGATTTTTTTCAGGGTAAAAGCCTTCATATAGCAGAAGATGGGCACTGGAGGGCCAACAGGGGGCCCACAAGATAGGGGGGCGCGCCCAGTAGGGGGGCACCCTCGTGGCCAGGGTGTGGGCCCCCTCTGGTACTTTATGTGCTCAATAATTCTTATTAATTCCAAAAATGACTTCCTGGAGTTTTAGGATTTTTGGAGCTGTACAGTGTAGGTTTCCAATGTTTGCTCCTTTTCCAGCCAAAATCCCAGCTGTCGGCATTCTCCGTCTTCATGATAAACCTGGTAAAATAAGAGAGAATAGCCATAAGTATTGTGACATAACGTGAAATAACAGCCCATAATGCAATAAATATCGATATAAAAGCATGATGCAAAATGGACATATCACGGCGCTCTGCCGAGCCTAGCTGTGGGGCGACCAAGGCCACTCAATGATGGTTGCCCCGTGCGCGCCATCGGTCCACCTGTCATTGACCCTCGAGCCGGGTTGGGAGGCTTTCTTTGCCTGACCATAGAGATAACACGGCCTCTCTCCACCCTTCATAGACGGACGTCGACTGTAGCAATCGTCAGCCATCGGTCCACCCGGCATGGACCTGCTCGCTGGGTTGCCTGGATCCGAGTCGTCCAGGCAGATCGGACGGACCTGAGCATTCTCGAGTAGCCCTCGCGGCACGCCACCAAGCAACGGATGGCTCAGAGGCACTGTTCGGCCACGAGGCACCCATGGAAGTTTTTTTGGGGAAAGGCATCCATGGAAGTGGGTACTCCATCAGGGGTGGAGCTCTGTAGGGGCCGAACTGGGCCACGGCCCGCCCAGGAATTTGATCAATTTTTTTCACCTATGCATCTTCCTATCCAGCCCACGCACGCACAACATCCACATCCCCTCTCTTCCTCTCACAAACGCACCACACACAAAGCATCTGCATCCTTCTCCATCCTCTCACCATGTAGCTGCGCCGACCACCGTGGACTAGGGACTGGGAGCACCGGGCACCAGAGTGCGCCACCCGCCATCTCATGGAGCAACTGCCGCCCGGCCGCCGGGTTCTCACCTCGCCTTTGTCGCCTCGCCCCTGCCCTACTTCCGCCCGCCAGGTCACTGCTCCCGCCTCCCCTCCCAAGCTATCAGCGACAACTGTCCGCGCAGCCATGCCATTGTGCTATCGCCAGACCAGTCTTGCAGCCCTGGGTGATCTGTCCCGAACTAAATAGAGCTTCTCGGGCCGGAGCCTCATCGGTTGTAGCCGGTGGGGTGGAGGTGGCACCCGAGAAGGATCAGGTGTCCACTGCTGCGCCTCGGTGCGGGGCAGGCAAATAGGCTAAATCCTGCATTGCCCCATGCAGGTCGAGTCTTTGCATAAAATCTTTCCTTCCGATGAAGGCCCTTTTCTGGAATATTAGAGGTTTCGGCGCCAGGGGCGTAGGGACCAGCTTAAAGATCTTGTTCGGTCTGAGAATATTGATATTATTGGCCTTGTTGAAATGCTTAAACCCTCCTTCTCCCCTAATGAACTCTCTGCTATTGCTGGGATTGATAGATTTGACTGGAATTACCTGGCTTCTTCAGGCCACTCGGGTGGAATTCTTATTGGTACCAAGAGAGATATGTTCGATTTTGTTGCCTTCGATCACGACATTTTTTGGGCTAGCACAGTAGTGTCTCACTGCTCCCTTAATGTGCCCTGGGAAGTCATGGTAGTTTACGGTCCAACTTATCATTCCCTTTCTTACATGTTCTTGGACGGAATCCTGAATAAGATCGAATCTTGTGATCTCCCTTTGCTTACTAGCAGTGACTTCAACTTAATGCGCTCTCCTTTGGATAAAAACTCGCCTAATTTTTGTTGGCCGCTTGCTGACGCGTTCAACGCTTTTATTCGTGACTCTGCAATCCGGGAAGTGCCTAGGGTGGGTGCCTGCTTCACTTGGACGAATCACCAAACTGTGCCTATTAGATTTGTTCTTGACCGCGTGTTTATTTGCCCCAGATGGGACTCCTTGCTCCCTCGGGCCACTCTTCGGGCTCTGCCCATTGTGGGGTCGGATCATGCGCCCCTGGTTCTTGACGATGGTATTCGTTCCGTCTCCTCTCTGCGGTTCCAATTTGACGCTTCTTGGCTCCTGGTTGATGGCTTTGCTGATTTGATCGCGTATAAAATATCTTCCTTCTTGTCCTTTGCTCATTGCACTTTTGGCCCAATGGACGACTGGCACCAATGGTCGAACTTCCTTCGAAAATTTCTCCGTGGCTGGGCTAGGAATCACACTGCCGAGTTGAGGCGTGACAAGGCTCGGCTCTCTGCCCAAATTGGCTCCCTTGACGTGCGCATGGATGGCCCTGGGCTCTCCCCCCTGAATGGCAGACCCGGTATGATTTATAGGAGGCCCTTTTGGCCTTGCACCGTTGAGAGGAAATTTACTAGAGGCAAAGGGGCACCATTAATTGGACACTGAAAGGCGACTCCCCCGAAGGAAATATGCCCTAGAGGCAATAATAAAGTTGTTACTTATATTTCCTTATATCATGATAAATGTTTATTATTCATGCTAGAATTGTATTAGCCGGAAACTTAGTACATGTGTGAATACATAGACAAACAGAGTGTCACTAGTATGCCTCTACTTGACTAGCTCGTTGAATCAAAGATGGTTAAGTTTCCTAGCCATAGACATGAGGTGTCATTTGATTAATGGGATCACATCATTAGAGATTGATGTGATTGACTTGACCCATTCCGTTAGCTTAGCCCTTGATTGTTTAGTATATTGCTATTGCTTTCTTCATGACTTATATATGTTCCTATGACTGTGAGATTATTGCCTTGGGAGTCCTAGTAGGACTCCCCACACTTGGCGCGCCCCCCACTACTAGGAAAAGGGCTATAGATAGGATTGACACTAATGGCGCATCTGGGAAGCAGTGCGCCACTACTATATACTAATGGCGCACCAGTTGGTGATGCGCCATTAGTGCGGAAGACACTAATGGCACACCAGACAAAAGGTGCACCACTAGTGATAATTTTTTTTTCATTTTTACATACATACTAATGGCGCATCCGGCCGAAGTGCGCCATTACTAGTTCTAACTAGTAATGGCGCACCAGACTAGGAGTGCGCCAGTACTGAATTTTTTTATTCTTTTTTTTGCAAAACTACTAATGGCACACCGTGTCAAAGTGCGCCATTACTAGTTTAAACTATTAATGGTGCACCGTGCCACAGTGCGCCATTAGTATATATATTTTTTTACTTTTCTGCAAAACTACTAATGGCGCACCACCTGCAGATGCGCCATTAGTAACCAGGGTTACTAATGGTGCATTTGCAGGTGGTGCGCCATTAGTAACCTGGGACCCCAACAAGATATTTTGGACTGCCACACCTACCCACTCACTTTCCCCACTTCATTCCCTCCACCTCCTTCTCCAAGCTTTCGGCTGCCTCCTCCTCCTCACCTCATTTGCACCATAGATTCACCAAAATTAAGTGGTGAAATTACCTTTTTTGATAGGTAAGTAAGGGGAAAGCTATCTTCATGTTGTAGATCTACTTTTTTTCTCCCTAGCTCGCTCCAACAACGTGCACATGCACTTTTTGTGGCCTAGCTAGATCTATGTATGTTTGTAATGTTGCATATGATTGTGGTGTTGCATATATGTTTGTGTTTGCAGGTACCGGTATTTGAAATGCGATAGTTGCCAATATTTTGTCGGAATGTTGATTCATTTCCGTTTCGGCGAGAACTTTGGCACTATGCATTCTTTTTGGTCCTATTTTTAGGGAAGGTCATGCCAAATTTTTTCTTGGTTCTAAAATATCGTTTTGCTCTACCCTGCAGGCGACCATGGTGCGCATGATGACCAAATGCATCGTGAATAGGTTTTTGAGCTCCGTGAAGGCCGAGATGCTTCAAAAGAACGAGACGGAGATAAGATGTCCGTGTCGAAGATGCAAGCTGAAGAGCCTTATTGCGGACCCGGATTCCGGGCAGGTGCGGGACCACCTGCTCTTGCGTGGTTTCATGGATGGCTATCGGTGGCAAGGTGATGAAGATGACTATGAATTCATCCATGGGGGCCGGGCAAGAAATGAGGAAGGGCAACAAGACAACCACCGCGGCGAGGGCGGGCGAGAAGACGAAGAATCTCCAGGACATGATCACGACGGTGATGATGTACACAGTCATCATGTAGAAGATGTCGTACATGATGAGGAGGAAGATCAAGACGAAGGGCATGATCATGAAGATGAAGATGCCAGAGCAGACGACGATGGAGGCTGGGTGCAGGACCCTCATATTCAAGAGCTGCTTCACAAGCAGACGGATAACGCCAGAGCTACCGCCCGAGAGGAAGCCAAGCTGGATCAACTGGAGATAGACGCGGTTACTCCATTGTATGAAGGATGCAGGCCCGAGGATACCCGCCTGAAAGTAACGCTCATGGCTCTGGAGATGAAGGTAAAACACAAAATGACCGACGCATGCTTCGACGAGAACATGGCATTCTGGCACGAACATCTTCCCAAGGGGAACAAGTGCCCGACCAGTTTCGAGAAGGCGAAGAAAATCGTGTGTCCTCTGGATTTACCACACGTGAAATACCATGTGTGCATGAACAATTGCATCATTTATCGGGACGAGCACGCGGAGTCTACCATATGTCCGGTGTGCGGCGTCACTCGATACAAGAAGAGGAAGAAAGCTCCTCGAAAATCAGTGTGGTACTTTCCGATCACTCCTCGTCTGCAGTGGTATTTCGCGGACCCTAAGGTAGCAAAGCTCTTGCGTTGGCACGCGGATAGGGAGGAGAAGAAGCAGGAAGATGACGGAAATGATCCGGAGATAAATAAAAAAGACAAGATGTTGAGTCACCCTAAGGATGCGAGCCAGTGGCAAGCGTTGAACTTCAAATACCCAGAATTTGGGAAGGATCCAAGGAACATCATGCTGGGCGCGAGCACCGATGGAGTCAATCCGTTTGGCAGCCAGAGAAGCACACATAGCACCTGTCCTGTGTTTGTGTGGATGTACAACCTTCCCCCCTGGTTGTGCATGAAGAGGAAGTACATTCACATGAGTATGCTAATTGAAGGGCCGAAACAACCAGGGAACGACATCAATCTGTATCTGGGGCTGCTGAAGGAGGAGCTAGACACGCTGTGGAAAACTCTAGCCAATACGTGGGACGCCGCAGAGGAAGAATATTTCCCTATGAGAGCCGCACTGCTCACGACGGTGCACGACTATCTCGGTTACGGATATCTCGCGGGGCAGGTAGTCCACGGATTTTCTGGATGCGTAAGGTGCATGGATGACACAACGTATCGCCAGCTAGATAGAGATCCCGGGTCTTCGAAAACCGTGTTCATGGGACATCGAAGGTGGCTTCGCGATGATGACCCGTGGAGGAAACGCAAGGATCTATTCTGTAACGCCCCGGTTTCGATGCGCCAGGTGTCTGCCAGTTATTTGCCGTCATTGCCATGTCATTTGCTTGCCTATTGCATCTTGACATGTCATCATGTGCATTTCATTTTGCATACGTGTTCATTTCATGCATCCGAGCATTTTCCCCGTTGTCCGTTTTGCGATCCGGCACTCCTATGCCCTCCGACGTTCTCCTTTTGTCTCTCATTGTTAGTGGGTGTTAAACTTTCTCAGAATGGCCCGAGTCTTGTCAAGTGGCCTTGGTGTAGCACCGGTATACCGCCTGTCAAGTTTCGTGCCATTTGGAGGTCGTTTGGTACTCCAACGGTTAACAGGGTAACCGTAAAGCCTCCTTCTCTTCGCAGCCCAACGCCCCTTCCAAAGTGGCCCAAAACCCATCTAACTCCCCTCCATGCTCTCGGTCGTTCTATCACGATCGCATGGCCGAAAACCGCTCCTCATTTGGACACTCCTAGCTCCCTCTACCTATAAATATGTGGCCTCCCCCGAAATTCCCGCAGTCCAAACCCTAGCCAAACTCCTCCGCGCCGCTGGACATGTCCATCCGCGCCGGACATGTCCGCCGGACACGTCGTTTCGCCCAATCAGGATCCGCCACGTCATCGTCGCCGCCCCCTCAGCCAATCGCCTCCCGCCACTTGTCGCCGCCGCCA
>NC_041393.1:684458287-684462747 GCF_002162155.2 Triticum dicoccoides
GCCGTCGCGCCCTCCGGCCGGCGCCGCGGCCGCCCTACGCCGCCGCGCCGGATCCGGCCGGGCCAGCCCCTCCCCGTGCCTCTCCGGCCTCCTTCTTCATCTCCGACCACCACCACGCCTCGGATCCGGCGAGATCCGCTGTCGCTTTGTAAACGTGCAGATTTGGAGGTTGCCCCGAAATGCCTAAGTCCCTATTATTTTGCATTTTCATGCCATGTTCATCATGCCGTATCTCTGCATCCGTAGCTCCGTTTCGTGCGTGTAATATGTCAAATTGTTCGACTCGACGAGTACATCATTTCATTCCATTGCATCATATTCATTTGAGCTCATCTTGATGTCTGAATCATCATTGTAAGAGTGCTTCATGATGTTTTCTGTTGTCCGTTATCAGAACGAGCTCTTTTGTCATTTTTGCCATGATTTATCTGTGCATCCTATGAGGTTGATGTCTACATGTGTTTTGATCTATGCTATGGCTTCTTTATAGTGGTGTTTACCATGTATTTTTTTGATCAATGTGGTGACTAGCACAAGCATGCAAACTAAGCATCGTGATGTTGCTGATTTTAGTCCCTGTTCTGCTGTTATTTTGATGCCATGTAAACTTGATGCTACAGAGAGATCCATGCATATTTGGAGATACTTCAGTAAGGATGTTTTGAACATATGGTTATTGTATATCTATTCATGCCCTTGGTTGTAATTACGAAGTAGTCTAGCATGTCATTTGAGTGCTCTACTTTTGCTTCAAAATGTTTCCTGGCAGATTGTTTACATGTTATTCAATTTGGCCGAGGTTGCTATAGTTGATCCTTGCATGCTATGAACTTGTTCTTGACTTGTTTTGTTTCGCAAACATGTCTTCTTGATGATGCTATGCTTATATTGTCATGCAATGACTTGTGGTGAGTTTATCGAGCTTGTTAAGTAGGGTACCATGATGTTGCTGTTTTGCTAGGCTGAATCTGTTATTTCGTGATGCTATATAAACAAGCTTATACTAGTCATTCTATGCATAATCTGGAGATGTTATATAAACATGTTTTGATCTACATGTCATCATCTATCCATCCATGCCCCTGGTTGCATTTATAGGTTGCTGTAGCTTGTTGTAATCTTACTCTAAAGTTGCTTCATAATGTTGCTGTCAGCCTGTTAACATTAAGTTCAGTTGTTGCCATGTGTTTTGCTAGTGTTCCATGCATCCTATGAACTTGCTCTTGCCATGCTTAGCTTCAAAAACATGCCTTCTTACTGTTGGTTGCCTTGCCATGCCATGTATTGCTCTGTGATGAGTGGTACAAGCTCATCTACATGCCTTCATAATTCTGTTTCTGCCATGTTTGAATCTGTATTATAACTTGCCATGTTTACATGGGTGCCATCATATTTTCTGATCCTTTTTGGCTTATGGTCAGTAAGGGTCATTTGATCTATGTATTTAGTAGATTCATGCCATGCTTTTTTTGCCATTATAAGTTCCTGTAACATGTTGTTTGATAGCTCTAAACATTGCAACCTGATGTTATTTTCTGCAAAGTCTGAAATTGTTATAACTTGCAATCTTACCATGTGTGTTTGAGCATGTTCTAGTGATTTCCGGAGATAGCTCAGTGTTCATGTTTTGTAATGCTTTACCTGTACATCATGCCCATGCCTTTTGTTATTATGTTGAGGTGCTGTAGCATGTTGTTTTGATGCTTGCAATATGCCTAGTTGCTGTTTTGGACAGATTGTTGCTATAACTTGTATAGTGTGTGTGTGTTGAACCGTTGCTCCGTTTTGAGTGTGCTCTATATGAAACTTGCTTAGAATTGCTTGTAGTTTCATATTATCATGTTGCATCCTTGTTTTGGTGTGTTTGCTTGATGTTTGAGTGCATTTTTCATCAATGCCATGTTTAACTTGTTATGCTCATATCTTCTAGGCCGTAGCTCCGAACTAAATGAACTTTATATGTAACTTGACTAGAATCTCATGTAGATCATATTTGTGCATATTAACTTGCTGTTTAACAACTTGAACATAAGGTTTATTCAGATCTGGACCAATTTCGAAATATGCATATGAGGATTTACCGGAATTGTTATATGTTGTTCCCGGCCTCATTTAAACTTGCCTTGATGTGTTGCTCTTGTTTGCATCATCTCTTGCCATGAGTAGCTCCCTATAGCTTTGTCATGCATCATACTTGGTTGTGCATCATGTCATGTTCATGTGTGGTGTGTTTACTATGTTGTGTGCTTCTTCTCGATAGTTCCCATTTCGTTGCGATCGTGAGGATTCGTTCGTCTACGCTTGGTTCGGCTTCATCCGTTCGTCTTCTTCATGGACTCGTTCTTCTTCCTAGCGGGATTTCAGGCAAGATGACCGCTACCCTGGATCTCACTACTATCATTGCTATGCTAGTTGCTTCGTTCTATCGCTATGCTGCTCTACCTATCAGCTGTTTATCAAGCCATCCCAAATTGCCTTGAACCTCTAACCTTTGACACCTTTCCTATGCAAACCGTTGTTTGGCTATGTTACCGCTTTGCTCAGCCCTCTTATAGCGTTGCTAGTTGCAGGTGAAGTTGAAGATTTCTCCATGGTGGACAGGTTTTGGTTGGGATATCACAATATCTCTTATATTATTAATGCATCTATATACTTGGTAAAGGGTGGAAGACTTGGCCTTTTGCCTAGTGTTTTGTTCCACTCTTGCCGCCCTAGTTTCCGTCATACCGGTGTTATGTTCCCGGATTTTGCGTTCCTTATGCGGTCGGGTGATTTATGGGACCCCCTTGACAGTTCGCTTTGAATAAAACTCCTCCAGCAAGGCCCAACCTTGGTTTTACCATTTGCCTCACCACCACCTATCCCTTTTCCCTTGGGTCGGCCAACCTGAGGGTCATCTTTATTTTAGCCCCCCCGGGCCAGTGCTTGTCTAAGTGTTGGTCCGAACCGAGCGATGTCGGGCGCCCCCTGGGCAATCAGGGTCTATGCCAACCCGACGTCTTGCTCATCCGGTGTGCCCTGAGAACGAGATATGTGCAGCTCCTATCGGGATTTGTCGGTGCATCGGGCGGCTTTGCTGGTCTTGTTTTACCATTGTCGAAATGTCTTGTAAACCAGGATTCCGAGTCTGATCGGGTCTTCCTGGGAGAAGGTCTATTCCTTCGTTGATCACGAGAGCTTGTCATGGGATAAGTTGGGACACCCCTGCAGGGTATAATCTTTCGAAAGCCGTGCCTGCGGTTATAGGCAGATGGGAATTTGTTAATGTCCGGTTGTAGATAACTTGACACCAGATCCGAATTAAAAGCATCAACCGCGTGTGTAGCCGTGATGGTCTCTTTTCGGTGGAGTCCGGGAAGTGAACACGGTTTTTGGGTTATGTTTGATGTAAGTAGGAGTTCAAGATCACTTCTTGATCATTACTAGTTAACGACCGCTCCATTTGCTCTCTTCTCGCTCTTATTTGCGTATGTTAGCCACCATATCATGCTTAGTTGCTGCTGCAGCCTCACCACTTTACCCCTTCCTTTCCTTTTAAGCTTTGCTAGTATTGATACCCATGGTAATGGGATTGCTGAGTCCTCGTGGCTCACAGATTACTACAACAACAGTTGCAGGTACAAGTTATGTGATGATCATGACGCGAGAGTGATGCTTGCTTTGCATTGAGTTCTTCTTCTGCTTCTTCGATCAGGGGATAGGTACCAGGTCGGCAGCCTGGGCTAGCAGGGTGGATGTCATTTGAGTTTCTGTTTGTGTTTCATCCATAGTCGGATGGTGCTCTGATGTATTGTGATGTTGTATTCGTGTGGCATTGTCTGCCTTCTGTATGTATCCCCATCTATTATGTAATGTTGATGTAATGATATCCACCTTGCAAAAGCGTTTCAATATGCGGGTCTATCCTTGGTGGGACCTTCGAGTTCCTTTTGGATAGGGTCGCATATTGGGCGTGACAAGTTGGTATCAGAGCCTCGACCAACCCTAGGAGCCCCCTTGATTGATCGTGTAGGTTGGCCATTGTTGAGTCTAGAAGAAAACTATTTTCGGAGTCTAGTTATATCGGGGAGTGGGAATTCTTTTTACTCCTCAGCCCCTTCGTCGCTCTGGTGAGGAATCTTGACGTAGGTGTTTTGAATTACTTCTCTTCCCCTTCAAATTTTTCTTTAGGATCACGCAGTTGGTTTTCCGGTAGTTGTTCCTCAGCTCTTTTCATCTGGTGCATTTCTCGTCAAGTTGACTCGAGCCTCTTCATCTTCGAGTTCAATCCTCAGTTGTTTTCTTTCCCACCCACCCACCCCTTTTCATCTTGGAACCGGAGTTCGTAATCAAGTATCCATCCTACTCGTGCGAAGTCTTTGCTTTCTTTCCTCTATGATTTCAACCGGTGTTTTCTCTCCAAGTTATTCGTCGGTTTCCCCTTCCAAGTTGCCTTTGTTTTTTCCCGCCCTCCCACCCTT
>NC_041393.1:684462920-684465793 GCF_002162155.2 Triticum dicoccoides
TTCGTAATCAAGTATCCATCCTACTCGTGCGAAGTCTTTGCTTTCTTTCCTCTATGATTTCAACCGGTGTTTTCTCTCCAAGTTATTCGTCGGTTTCCCCTTCCAAGTTGCCTTTGTTTTTTCCCCCCCTCCCACCCTTTTTCTTCCCGGAGTCTGACTCTCTCTCGAGCATCAATTTTCATTCGTACGGAGGTTCTTCAGTCTTCCCTCAATTATTTCAACCGGTGAATTCTCATTTTGTTCGACATTCTTCATTTCTTTTCCGGTGGACTCAACTCAAGTTTTTCGGGTTGATCACATTCTTTTCCTTGGATCAAGTATTCTCCCAGCTCGTTCGTCTCTCGCCAGTTTATCATTCCGGAGTGTTCAAGTCATCTCAGGAGATTCGTCTGTGTTCGAATTAATTCGAGGTTGTCACCTCATTCAAATATTTCAATTGTTCTGGTGCATCATTTATCTGTTAAACAATCCTTTTCAACGGTGTTTCTCTTCAGTGGGCCCTAACCCACATGTCTTTTCCCAGGATCTTACCTGACTTCTAATTTCCCCGGAGTTATTCTCATATCTTTTCAAAGTTGTGACGTAAGAATGGATTTCATCAGTCACATGCCTTTTCCAAGATCGATTTCAAATCATTTCACTGTTGGCCCAACCTCTCTGTATTTCATTATTCCGGAGTTTCTCAACAATTTCGGTGGTGTTTCTCGTCCTCATTTGAAGATCGAAGAGGAGTTTTCCTTTAAATCTTGTTCGTTCTCTCGAAGATTCGTGGTTCTAGCTTCATGTTTACCCTCTCGAATTATTCCGTTTGTCAAACATTCTTTTTCTTACCATCCGGAGTATGTCAGAAATTGTTTTCCCCTTTCTTTTCATCGGAGACCATCATTTCAGTTACCGTTATCCAATTATTCCGGTGCTTCCTTCAAGTGTTCTTTAATCAGCTCATGATCTGTTTGTTCTTTTACATCTAAATTCCCTCGAGCATATTTGTCTTCTAATTCTTCCCGGTGATTCATTCTTTTTTGACAGTCATTTTCGAATTCTTACGGTGGTTCGTCCAAGATTCTTTTTCCTTTATTATCATTTTAATCCATCTGTTCTTTCCAATCCTACCGGTGATTCATGAAGACCTTCTCAAGTTTGCGACCTGTCACTTCTCAATCCTTTTTCAAGAAGAATAAGTAATATGCAAAATCCATTGCTAGTCATCAATTTAATTTGATGAAGGATAAGCATACAATAAATCTTATTCTTATTTCTTCCAAGTGAGTAATCCCTTCGTTCGGAGTTTGTTCTTGTTGAATAAATTCTAGTTCCAAGTCTTTTCGTCTTTTCTTTTCCGGAGTTCAATTTCCTCGGCCTTCTCGTCGGAACCTCCATCTAAATCATCACAATGCTCATCTTATTCTTTCATCTTTCATTCTATCTCATCATCCTTTTTGTCAACGGAGTTCTTCATGGTGGTTCTTCATGATTTAATTCATTCTTCAATAGTTCATCAAGTTTCTTGTTGGTGGAGTTCAATTATCTTTTCTTCTCGCGTCTCGAAGTGCAATTAATTATCCGTATTCTTTTGAATTGGAGTTTTGCATTTCTTCGTTCTTCTAAGCTATCCAATCATTTCTGTTTGTGGTCGGTTATCACCGCATATTTTTCTGAGATGTTATCCATAAGTCCACAACAAGCTTATTCTTTCGTTGTTGATTTTTTCCAACAACTCTGTTCAATCCTTCCTTCTAAGTTCTTTTCATTCCATTCTTTCAATTCTTCCAGAGGTATTGGATTGCTTATGTCATCAAGTGTCATTCCATCGTGTGAAGCTCATGCTCTTTTCTTTCCATGTTTCAGCCGGAGAGCTGCCTAAATCCTTTCAGTCTTATTCGTTTCTTATCTCGTTTTAACCGGAGTGGTTTCATAGTCTATCTGATTCCGTGAGTTTTTGATTCTCGTCATTCTCGTCGTTCCTCTCTTCTTCTCGAGTGCTCTCGATTCTTTGCTTCTTCTCTTGAGTTCTTGTTTCACCTCATCCCTTTTCTCTTCCGTCTCAGTCCTAAGATCTCGGGACGAGATCTCTTGTTAGTGGAGGAGTGTTGTAACGCCCCGGTTTCGATGCGCCAGGTGTCTGCCAGTTATTCGCCGTCATTGCCATGTCATTTTCTTGCGTGTTGCATCTTGTCATGTCATCATGTGCATTTCATTTTGCATACGTGTTCGTTTCATTCATCCGAGCATTTTCCCGTTGTCCGTTTTGCGATCCGGCACTCCTATGCCCTCCGACGTTCCCCTTTTATCTCTCGTTGTGAGTGGGTGTTAAACTTTCTCGGAATGGCCCGAGTCTTGTCAAGTGGCCTTGGTGTAGCACCGGTAGACCGCCTGTCAAGTTTCGTGACATTTGGAGGTCGTTTGGTACTCCAACGGTTAACCGGGTAACCGTAAAGCCTCCTTCTCTTTGCAGCCCAACGCCTCTTCCAAAGTGGCACAAAACCCATCTAACTCCCCTCCATGCTCTCGGTCCTTCGATCACGATCGCGTGGCCGAAAACCGCTCCTCATTTGGACACTCCTAGCTCCCTCTACCTATAAATATGTGGCCTCCCCCGAAATTCCCGCAGTCCAAACCCTAGCCAAACTCCTCCGCGCCGCCGGACATGTCCATCCGTGCCGGACACGTCGTTTCGCCCAATCAGGATCCTCCACGTCATCGTCGCCGCCCCCTCAGCCAATCGCCTCCCGCCACTTGTCGCCGCCGCCATCCCACCGCGCGCCGCCTCCCGGGGCCCAGATCTGGCCCGCCCCGGGCCGAACTGGGCCACGCCGGGCCCGCGCCGCCCGCGCGCCCCTCGTCGGAGGCCTCCGCCCCGCCGCCTGCTCCCG
>NC_041393.1:684466195-684472875 GCF_002162155.2 Triticum dicoccoides
GTCCTCCCCGGTAGGAGCTCTGGCCGGCTCGGCCTCCCGCAGCCCTTCCGCCGTCGCGCCCTCCGGTCGGCCCCACGGCTGCCCTCCGCCGCCGCCGCGCCGGATCCGGCAGGATCCGGCCGGGCCAGCCCCTCCCCGTGCCTCTCCGGCCTCCTTCTTCATCTCCGGCCACCACCACGCCTCGGATCCGGCGAGATCCGCCGCTGCTTTGTAAACCGTGCAGATCTGGAGGTTGCCCCAAAATGTCCAAGTCCCTGTTATTTTGCATTGTCATGCCATGTTCATCATGCCGTATCTCTGCATCCGTAGCTCCGTTTCGCGCGTGTAATATGTCAAATTGTTAGGCTCGACGAGTACATCACTTCATTCCATTGCATCATATTCATTTGAGCTCATCTTGATGCCTGAATCATCGTTGTAAGAGTGCTTCATGATGTTTTCTGTTGTCCGTTATCAAAACGAGCTCTTTTGTCATTTTGGCCATGATTGATGTGTGCATCCTATGAGGTTGATGTCTATATGTGTTTTGATCTATGCTATGGCTTCTTTACAGTGGTGTTTACCATGTATTTTTGTGATCAATGTGGTGACTAGCACAAGCATGCAAACTAGGCATCGTGATGTTGCTGATTTTAGTCCCTGTTCTACTGTTATTTTGATGCCATGTAAACTTGATGCTACAGAGAGATCCATGCATATTTGGAGATACTTCAGTAAGGATGTTTTGAACATATGGTTATTGTCTATCCATTCATGCCCTTGGTTGTAATTATGGAGTAGTCTAGCATATCATTTGAGTGCTCTACTTTTGCTTCAAAATGTTTCCTAGCAGATTGTTTACATGTTATTCAATTTGGCCGAGGTTGCTATAGTTGATCCTTGCATGCTATGAACTTGTTCTTGACTTGTTTTGTTTCACAAACATGTCTTCTTGATGATGCTATGCTTATCTTGTCATGCAATGACTTGTGGTGAGTGTATCGAGCTTGTTAAGTAGGGTACATGATGTTGCTGTTTTGCTAGGCTGAATCTGTTATTTCGTGATGCTATATAAACATGTTTCTACTAATCATTCTATGCATAATCTGGAGATGTTATATAAACATGTTTTGATCTAAATGTCATCCTCTATCCATCCATGCCGCTGGTTGCATTTATAGGTTGCTTTAGCTTGTTGTAATCTTGCTCTAAAGTTGCTTCATAATGTTGCTGTCAGCCTGTTAACATTAAGTTCAGTTGTTGCCATGTGTTTTGCTAGTGTTCCATGCATCCTATGAACTTGATCTTGCCATGCTTAGCTTTAAAAACATGCCTTCTTACTGTTGGTTTCCTTTCCATGCCATGTCTTGCTCTGTGATGAGTGGTACAACTCATCTACATGCCTTCATAATTCTGTTTCTACCATGTTTGAATCTGTATTATAATTTGCCATGTTTACATGGGTGCCATCATATTTTCTGATCCTTTTTGGCTTATGGTCAGTAAGGGTCATTTGATCTATGCATTTAGTAGATTCATGCCATGCCTTTGTTTGCCATTATAAGTTCCTGTAACATGTTGTTTGACAGCTCTAAACATTGCAACCTGATGTTATTTTCTACAAAGTCTGAAATTGTTATAACTTACAATCTTACCATGTGTGTTTGAGCATGTTCTAGTGATTTCTGGAGATAGCTCAGTGTTCATGTTTTGTAATGCTTTACCTGTACATCATGCCCATGCCTTTTGTTATTATGTTGAGGTGCTGTAGCATGTTTTTTTGATGCTTGCAATATGCCTAGTTGCTGTTTTGGACAGATTGTTGCTATAACTTGTATAGTGTGTGTGTGTTGAACCGTTGCTCCGTTTTGAGTGTGCTCTATATGAAACTTGCTTAGAATTGCTTGTAGTTTCATATTATCATGTTGCATCCTTGTTTTGGTGTGTTTGCTTGATGTTTGGGTGCATTTTGCATCAATGCCATGTTTAACTTGTTTTGCTCATATCTTCTAGGCCGTAGCTCCGAACTAAATGAACTTTATATGTAACTTGACTAGAATCTCGTGTAGATCATCTTTGTGCATCTTAACTTGCTGTTTAACAACTTGAACATAAGGTTTATTCAGATCTGGACCAATTTCGAAATATGCATATGAGGACTTACCGGAATTGTTATATATTGTTCCCGGCCTCATTTAAACTTGCCTTGATGTGTTGCTCTTATTTGCATCATCTCTTGCCATGAGTAGCTCCATATAGCTTTGTCATGCATCATACTTGGTTGTGCATCATGTCATGTTCATGTGTGGTGTGTTTACTATGTTGTGTGCTTCTTCTCGATAGTTCCCGTTTCGTTGCGATCGTGAGGATTCGTTCGTCTATGCTTGGTTCGGCTTCATCCGTTCGTCTTCTTCATGGACTCGTTCTTCTTCCTAGCGGGATTTCAGGCAAGATGACCGCTACCCTGGATCTCACTACTATCATTGCTATGCTAGTTGCTTCGTTCTATTCCTATGCTGCGCTACCTATCACCTGTTTATCAAGCCATCTCAAATTGCCTTGAACCTCTAACCTTTGACACCTTTCCTATGCAAACCGTTGTTTGGCTATGTTACCGCTTTGCTCAGCCCTCTTATAGCGTTGCTAGTTGCAGGTGAAGTTGAAGATTTCTCCATGGTGGA
The DNA here is from genome assembly GCF_002162155.2 of Triticum dicoccoides. Classification (NCBI taxonomy): domain Eukaryota; kingdom Viridiplantae; phylum Streptophyta; class Magnoliopsida; order Poales; family Poaceae; genus Triticum; species Triticum dicoccoides. Next base: position 684,468,856 of record NC_041393.1, read on the forward strand.
CAGGTTTTGGTTGGGATATCACAATATCTCTTATATTATTAATGCATCTATATACTTGGTAAAGGGTGGAAGACTTGGCCTTTTGCCTAGTGTTTTGTTCCACTCTGGCCGCCCTAGTTTCCGTCATACCGGTGTTATGTTTCCGGATTTTGCGTTCCTTACGCGGTCGGGTGATTTATGGGACCCCTTGACAGTTCGCTTTGAATAAAACTCCTCCAGCAAGGCCCAACCTTGGTTTTACCATTTGCCTCACCACCACCTATCCCTTTTCCCTTGGGTCAGCCAACCCGAGGGTCATCTTTATTTTAGCCCCCTCGGGCCAGTGCTTGTCTAAGTGTTGGTCCGAACCGAGCAATGTCCGGCGCCCCCTGGGCAATCAGGGTTTATGCCAACCCGACGTCTTGCTCATCTGGTGTGCCCTGAGAACGAGATATGTGCAGCTCCTATCGGGATTTGTCGGCGCATCGGGCGGCTTTGCTGGTCTTGTTTTACCATTGTCGAAATGTCTTGTAAACTGGGATTCCGAGTCTGATCGGGTCTTCCTGGGAGAAGGTCTATTCCTTCGTTGATCGCGAGAGCTTTTCATGGGCTAAGTTGGGACACCCCTGCAAGGTATAATCTTTCGAAAGCTGTGCCTGCGGTTATAGGCAGATGGGAATTTGTTAATGTCCGGTTGTAGATAACTTGACACCAGATCTGAATTAAAATGCATCAACCGCGTGTGTAGCCGTGATGGTCTCTTTTCGGCGGAGTCCGAGAAGTGAACACGGTTTTTGGGTTATGTTTGACGTAAGTAGGAGTTCAGGATCACTTCTTGATCATTACTAGTTGACGACCGTTCCATTTGCTCTCTTCTCGCTCTTATTTGTGTATGTTAGCCACCATATCATGCTTAGTCGCTGCTGCAGCCTCACCACTTTACCCCTTCCTTTCCTTTTAAGCTTTGCTAGTCTTGACACCCATGGTAATGGGATTGCTGAGTCCTCGTGGCTCACAGAATACTACAACAACAATTGCAGGTACAGGTTATGCGATGATCATGACGCGAGAGCGATGCTTGCTTTGCGTTGAGTTCTTCTTCTCCTTCTTCGATCAGGGGATAGGTTCCAGGTCGGCAGCCTGGGCTAGCAGGGTGGATGTCGTTTGAGTTTCTGTTTGTGTTTCATCCATAGTCGGATGGTGCTCTGATGTATTGTGATGTTGTATTCGTGTGGCATTGTATGCCTTTTGTATGTATCCCCATCTATTATGTAATGTTGATGTAATGATATCCACCTTGCAAAAGCGTTTCAATATGCGGGTCTATCCTTGGTGGGACCTTCGAGTTCCTTTTGGATAGGGTCGCATATTGGGCGTGACATATTCGATGGTGAAACCGAACCCCGAAAACGCCCGCGTACGAGGAGCGGCGAGGAAATAGACAAGCTGTTGAAAAATTGGAAAGATTGCCCACTGCCGGGAAAGAAGCAAAAGGCGCCAGAGCCGGGAAAGAAGCAAAAGGCGCCAGAGCCGCCGCTGAAGGTATGGAAAACGAGGTCTGTTTTCTAGGACTTGCCGGATTGGAAGATCCACCGTGTGCCTCACAGCCTTGATGCCATGCATATCATGAAGAACGTTTGTGAGAGTCTTCTTGGTACCCTTCTCAACATGCCAGAGAGGACCAATGATGGGCCGAAAGCAAGGGCAGACTTGAAATCAATGGGCATCAGGTAGGAGCTTCACGCTAATGATGATGATGCTGATGATGATGAGGCGAAGCAGGACACAGAAACTCGTCGCAAAGGCAAAAAGGCCAAGAAGACCAGAAATGACTACCCTCCCGCGTGCTTCACTCTAAGTCAGGAGGAGATCGAGCAGTTTTTCACCTGCCTCGTAGGAGTAAAACTTCCTTACGGTTACGCGGGGAAGATAAGCAGATACCTAGACCCAACGAAGCAGAAGTTCAGCGGGATGAAGTCTCACGACTGTCACGTGCTAATGACGCAGATACTTCTAGTTGCAATCCGTGGGATCATGGACGCGCACGTCCGTGAAACACTATTTGGCCTATGAAACTTTTTTGACGTCACCTCTCGGAAGTCGATTGGCGTGAGGCAACTCAGAAGGCTACAGGAAGAGATCGTGGTGATACTATGCGATCTTGAGATGTACTTCCCGCCCACATTCTTCGACGTTATGCATCTGCTGGTCCATATCGTGGAGGATATCATCCAACTCGGGCCGACGTTCCTGCACAGCATGATGCCGTTTGAAAGGATGAATGGTGTCATCAAAGGATACGTTTGCAACATGTCACGTCCAGAGGGAAGTATAGCCAGTGGCTTTCTAACCGAAGAGTGCATCTCCTACTGCACGAATTATCTAGGCATCGAGAACCCCGTTGGTATGCCCGTCAACAGGCACCTCGGCAGGCTCGCTGGATGGGGTCACTGTGAGGGTCGCCGCGAAATGCATGTCGACTTCAAGGGTCGACTCGCCGACTTTGAAAGAGCAAACCTAGTCGCGCTACAACACATAGACGTGGTCGATCCTTGGGTGGTAGAGCACAAACCTTTATTGAGAAGACGTACAATGACCGAGGCCAACAGAGGACGGACGGAGATATAATCAAAGAGCACAACTCATGTTTCACGCGTTGGTTCAAGCAGAAGCTTCTGTCGTACCCTTTACATGAGGATTCTTCCGCGGAAGAACAACTCATATTCGCCTTGTCACAGGGCGCCGAGCACAACCTGATGACCTATGAGGCGTACGATATCAACGACTACACATTCTACACCGAGAACAAGGACATGAAGAGCGATGGTTATCAGAACTCCGGGGTAACGATGGAATCCTACACCGGTAACAACAATGACAGATACTACGGAAGGATCGAGTAGATCTGGGAGCTGAGCTACGCTGGAGAGAAGGTCCCGATGTTCCGTGTCAGATGGGCCAAGAGCGTCCTAAAAGAAGACCGGTATTTCACCACCATGGTTATACCCGAAGCCAAATGCAAGACCGCGGGCGCAAACGTCACCCTGAAAAATGAGCCATGGGTACTGGCTTCCCAAGTGGACCAATGCTTCTTCATTACCGACCTGCCAAAGCCCAGTCGTGTTGTCGTGAGGAGAGGCAAAAGGAAGATCATCGGAATGGATGGAGTAGCCAATGAGCAAGACTTCGACAAGTATGGCGACCCGAAGATCGAACATGACGACGACGATGAAGTAGCAGCACACACCACAAGAAGAAGTAGGACCATTTCATGGGCACTTTTTGAATTCATGAATATTTTTTCAAATTTGATGATATTTTTTCATATTCAATATGAAAAAATATTGAATATTCATGAGGACACTCGATCTCAATCCCCCTCCCTCTCGATATCTATCCGATCCCCCTCGCCAGATCCCCCTCGCCGCCGAGCACCCCCCGCACCCTCCCCCACTCCACCGCCGCCGAGCACCCCCCGCACCCTCCCCCGCTCCACCGCCGCCGCCGACACCCCACACCCTCCCCCACTTTTTGATGATATTTTCAAATAACAAATTTGATGATATTTTCAATTAACAAAAATTGATGATATTTTCAAAAGAATTTTTGATGATATTTGATGATATCTTCTGTTCTAGTCCTCATGAAAATAACAAATTTGATAAAAAAAACAAATTATTAGATGGAACAAGAAATAATGAAAAAAAAGTTACTAATGTCAGAAAAAAAGTTACTAATGGCGCACCAGAGGTGGGTGCGCCATTGCTATCAGAAAAAACTACTAATGGCGCACCAGAGGGTGGTGCGCCATTGCTATAGTGTCTAGCTGGATACCCCTTCGCCCGATCCCCCCTTCCCTCTTCCTCGCCAGATCTCTCTCCCTCGTCCCTCCCTCCACCGCGCCGCCGCTGCCCCGACCCACTGCGCCGCAGCCGCCCACGCGCCCCCGCCACCTCCCTCTCCCCTTCCTCCCCCTCTCGAGCGCCGCCTGCCCCCCGAGCCCTGCCTCCCCCCTCGAAACCCTAGAAACCTCGGAGCCGC
>NC_041393.1:684473007-684526072 GCF_002162155.2 Triticum dicoccoides
GGAGGACCAGGAGGAGGACGACGAGGAGGAGGAGACGACGACCGCCCACGCGACGCCGAGCCGAGCGCTGCCTCCCTCGCCGTCCCCCCTCCGCCCGCAGGACCCCTTTGCGCTGGTGTTGTCGGCCGTCTAGACCACCGGCGTCACCACCAACAACATCGATTTCACCTTATTCCTCTACTACTGTGACGCCGTCTCTGTCGGACCAAGGTACCATCTTCGATTTTCTCTTCTTCCCTCCCCTTCCCTCCCCTCCCTCACACCATTTGATTTTCCTTCCTCACGCGGGTTGCACGCACGCATCGGACGCCGACGCGCCCCTCTACACCAGCTGCCCCTCTGCCGTCTGCCGCAGCGGGGATAATAGGAAGCCGCCGCCGCGCCCCTCTGCACCGGCTGCCCACGGCGCCTCCGTCTTGAAGCCGCAGCCCAAGTGCCCACTCCTCGAACCCTCCACGGTGAGACATGGGTTCAGGAGAACCTTGCAGTTGTTGTTTTTCTGCTAGCTAAAATTGATTTGTTCTTCCTGACAGTATATAGGAAACCTATTTGTGCTCGGACACTCTTCCTATAAGTTTCAGTCCATTTTTGTTAGCACCTATAGTTCTGAACATGGCAATGCTAATGTACCTATGCTTACTCAACTGAAAGCAGAAAACTGAAACAGAATATGCTAATGCACCTATCATCTGAATAACATGTGAACAAAATTCAGGTTTTATACATGACCATAACACTATAATTGACGAGTGTCCGCGTCTGTTATAGAAATTCTGATAGTTTGTTAGATGTTCTAACACTGATGGTAAAAGGTGTTGCCTCCAATTTCAGATATTTGAGGACTTTGTAAGATTTCTTTTAAAATAATTGCATAGTGCATTGTTTGGGTTGGTTAAACTAGATGTTGATTCCATCGTGTTAAAGACAACTACTACAATCTGTAAATCGTTATCATTTGGACTGTAAAAAAGGTTAGAGAGAAAAGTTAATGAAGATCAGTCACATAAACCTAGTCAGATCACTCCCTCTCCAACACTGGCAATGCTCACTAGGTCTTGATAAATCTGGGTACTAGTTTGAGTTAAAAATAACAAAAGGGAATTCAGAAAGGAGATCAAAACATATAACATTGGATTCAGTTTAACCTCTTGTACCTCCTGTACATGTGTGAATCAAGGAGCAACAAGCACAGGAACAACAAAATTCAGAGATGACAGAAAATCAAGGAACAAATTACACAGAACTATATGGAGCTAAAGTACAACTAATTAGATCAAGGCACTGTTAAGAAAGATACCATAGTTCAGTAAAGTCATGAACATAAATACTGCAGAATTTAGGGACCACTTAGATACTGTAAATTCAGTTAGCAGCTTTGTCATTTATGACACATATTAGACAGTGTGCAGCTTACCAGATGTACTGAACAAAATCATTTCTTTATTTTTGTTAAGTGGAGCGAACACTATCATTTATCTGGTTTTATTATTTCCCATACCCACTTGGAACTGCAATTTCATTTATGTTGTTATAAGTTTGTTGCTGTCAGCATGAGTTAACTTGCTGTCATTTATCGAAATTCAGAATGTGCTGGACTATATGTTCATTGGTACTACTTGTGATGTTGTTGCTGTACTACATGGGAATTTTGTCAACTTGTGATGTTGCTGTTGTACCCTGAGAGGCCCTTGAGTTTGCCGGAATGTCGATTAACTTCCGTTCCGGCAAATTCGGGTACTCCATATGTCCTATTTTCAGCAAAGGTCATGCTAAAATTTTCCGTGAATTTTAGCATGACTTTGCTAAAAATCGGACATATGAGGTACTTGCTACTAATGCATGGGCCGGGGTATCTTAGTACTTAATTAAGTAGGATCAACTGCCCCTTTATTCTTTCTGCATTAAACCATAGGTGGCAATAGAGCCAAGTGATTAGGCCCAACTTAGAATTCTCCTCAGCATCGATAAACCCTAGATGATAAACCCAACATATGTGGCAATAGAGCCAAGTGATTAATGCCAAGTGATTAGGCCCAACCTAGGGTGCCTCGGCATCGATAAGCCCTAAATGATGAAAACTTAACTTTTAGGATGCCTCGGTGTCGACAAACCCTAAATGATGAGACCATGATCTTGTTCCTTGACAATAACCAACTTTTCGACCAAACTGTTTTCCTATTTAGAGCGAAACATGGCCAACCACAATGAGGCCGGCGGTTTGGGCGGCAAGCAATTCTGGCAGCTGTCCCAGGAGATGGAGGAACAACCTCACCGCTATGAGGACGCCGCAGAAGACACCGATCCTGACTACACAACCCCTAGTGGCGTCGGGGATGACACCACTGATGGTGCCGCCGAGGATGCCACCACTGATGATGGCGGCGCACACACAGATGGCAGCCAACCGAAGAAGCAAAGGAAGGACCGGCGCCCGAATGCGCCCCGCACCCTCAAGGAGGAATTCACTCAAGTGGACTCCGACGGGCATCCAACGGAGCCCAAACATATAGTCAAGGGGTACTCGCTTCAGCTCGGGTGCATTCTCTGGAGCACCGTCTCGATCAACACCGAGAACCTTAGGCATAAGGACCACGGGAATTTGCGCAACCTCCTCTTCACAAAGCTGCACGAACGATACAAGTTCCCCGCCGAATTTGAAAACACACGCCTCTCAGGGAATAAAGTGAACAGTGCCGCCCTCACGAGGATGAGCACGGCCCTGTCTACTTGGAGAAGCGCAGTGAAGAGAATGATTGATAAAGGTGATAGTTATGAGAAGATCAAGGCGAAATATCCTTTGATGAGCGAAAATGAGTACAAGGAGTTCAAGATCAAGTGCGAGAGCAGCGCAACCTCCTAATCAAGTCAGTGGGGGAAAGAAATGCGGGAGTTGAACTTAGGGGAACACAAACTCGGTCCCGACGGTTATAGAGTGGCGGAGCCTATATGGGACAAGGAGGACACGGAGCGTGCCGAGCAAGGCCTACCGCCCCGCTTCGAGAAATACAGCGGTGACAAGCAGACCAGGAACTTTGTCAGGGCCCGGTACAAGGAGGACCCGATAACAAAGGAGCTTACCACGGATCCGAAGACCAGGGCACTTGAGCTTGTTCTGGTAAGGAATACACCCCCGCGTAATTAGCTCCATATGGTTGCACTCTAATTAATCCCCAATATTTCTAAATGGTTCATGTTCCTTTCGCAGGACACTGAAAGCAATAGCGCGGGGTCGTCTCAGAGCTCCCCTTTCGACACCCCTTTAAATAGGGCGTTGAACGTAATGAAAAACAAGGATAAGCTTACTAAGCCGACGTCAGCTGGTCGTGTGGCCGGCAAAGGCTTGTCGACAAAATGGGGGTCATACTATACCGCTGGTGTGCGGAAGGAGAAAAAGACCAGCTCAGAAAGCCAGACGCGCGAGGTTGAAGCACTCAAGGCACAAGTGGCGCGGATTCCGGAGCTTGTCCAAGAGCAAGTGGAACAACAACTGGGAACAAAGCTCAACGCCATGGTGCCTACTTTGATTCATGGGCTGACGACGTGGATTGCGGGCGGCCAAAAGGGGCCTCCCCCGGTTCCCAGCTTCACGGCCAGCAACTCGCACACCGCGCAGGCGGCACCATTGGTGTCTCCGGCGGCGGTGCCATTGGTGTCTCCGGCGGAGGCGGTATTCATGTCTCCGGCACCGGCACGGGCATTTGAGGTTAATGCACCCGGGTGTACACCGGCCGGCACCTCGCCAGCAAGCGCCCCCTCCATCAGTTGCACGCCTGCCATTGGTGGTGCCTCGACATTAGCCGAGCTCGACAGCATCACGGTAACTAAGCCTCTTGGCCGATGACTTGATCTCCTTGCCTTTGACTCGGCATCCCTGACGCCATGTACATGTTTTCGCAGGGCGCCGCCGACGTTCCTTGCACTCTTCTGCACTTCGTGGGCGCCGAGTTGGTCGATGTCGCCAAGGGCAGAATCGTTCAACCGGGCAACCCCATGTTCCACGGTAATCCGATGCCACCCACAGTGTATAGGGTTGAAGTGGTTCGGGTGCTGCCAGGCTGCGACGAGCTGTTACCTCCGATTCGACCCGCTGGGGCCGACGAAGAAGATGAGATGACCCTCAGCGCCTGCGTAAACTGGCCCCTGCTTTGGCCGAAGAGCCAGATTCGTTTGGGGGCGGGGGACACCACCCCACAGACAAGACCGCCAGTCGTGCTGGCGCGAAGCCATGGCAAGAACACCGCAACGCTACCGGACCTGTCGGACATCCCTATGTCGGACATCCCTATGGCACAGGATACGGACATCCCTATGGCACAGGATCCAGACGACGACAACAACGACGACGGTACATTTACCAATATCGATAAGTACTTTGCCGAACATGGGTACGCTGACGAGTTCTGCGGGCCTCTTTCTCAAGAACCCAACCAAGATGACCGCAATTTAGCTGGTACGGCGGAGAAATCCAATTGCAACAGGCGTCGTCTGGCGTTCAGTTCTCAGGAGACGCCTCCAGCTCCCGCCTTCACCGAGCCTCAGATAGCTGAGGTGAGAAATATTATCAGCCCCAACACGCTCAAGAAGGCGGTCTGTGAGCAGAACTCGGTCCCATTACAGGAGATCAAGAAGAAGGGACGGAAATGAAAGACTAACAAGGGCGCCGGTGCGAGCCAGCCGGCACCGAGTTCGATCCATGCTTAGGACGGCCCACCTTCGCCTAAATATATCTCGAGGAGGGTGCATGTGGCGGGTAGGGCGATGCTACCGCCAAATATGCTCAATGCTGCAACTGGTGCTATGCGGAGTCTGCACGACAGTGTTCTTTCTTTGGAGAAGCGGCGTCTTAGAGAGAATGATGTGGCATACCCGGTTTTCATGGCCAAGGTGCCAGAGGGCAAGGGCTTTGTGGATGGCGACATCGGGGGTACGATCGTCCTGCGGTTTGATGACATCTTTGCTATATTTAACCTTCATCCGCTGCACTACACCTTCGTTCGGCTGTTTTCGCCGAGTATGGAGATGCGGATCATTAGAGACAAGACCCCGGACATCGTGATAGTCAACCCCTTCTACATGCGTGCCAAGCACTTGAGCAGCGCTGGGGACCGCCAAGTTGTGAGTTCACACCTCGAAGGCGACATTCTGGCAAACCCAGATAAGGATAACTTCCTTGTGGCTTACTTTCCCGAGTAAGTCATCCCTTAACTGCCCCGTAACATATGATTTCTTAGATTTCGATCATTCTTTTTTTTCTAACATTCCGTGTTCTGTGCAGTGACACACATTGCACACTCATCCTCTTAAGCCCGAAATATTCCATGGCCATGTATTTCGACCCGAACCGTAACTCCAAGATAGACTACACAAATGTCAAGAAAGTTCTTGATGATGTTCTCCCCGGCTACGCAAAATCTGGAGGCACCTTCACCAGGGCAGTTCGTAAGTACGGCAAGCACACCTTCTCACACAATACGAAGTTCTGTTGCGTCAAGCAGCCGCCTGGCGGTCAGAAGGATGCCTACTACGCCCTCCATCACATGCGGGCGATCGTAAGGGACCATCATCACCTTCTGCTACCAGATAATCTCAAAGATTGGGCCGCGAGCTTGTCGGCAATCCAGGACGCGGACCTCAGACAAGAATTCTTTCGCATCCAGTCGGAGTTTGCGGACATCATCCATCAAGATGTCCTTCATACCTCGGGGCAGTTCTACCTCAGATATCAACCGTCCAATAATGAGATAGATGGAACGCTACAAATGCAGGGTGACAACGACCGCGATTTCATGACCATCATGACAGACGGCGGCTTCATCCACGCTCCTGTCCGATGAGTCGAGACGAAAGTAGTGATGTGTAGTTCTGAAAAATTGATTGGCTCATGTTGTAATTAAACTTTAATGAATTCATACGTCTCTTTGGTTTGTACAGTCATTCAACTTAGATGTAATCGATGCTATTTATTAGTAGGACCATGAATCGTGCTATTAATGTCTTTCTTTTCTCTTCCGATCCTTTTGTTGCATACTTACATATTGCTTATGTATTGTCTGTTGTTTGGCTTGTGCATAGAGATGCCGTCGTATGTCGTGTACAAGGGTAAGGTTCCCGGAGTCTACGACGACTGGGAGGAGTGTCGGAGAAAGGTTCACCATTTTAGCGGTAACAGTTACAAAGGGTACACCACTAGGGCGGAGGCCGAATCTAGATACGCCCGCTATCCAGCGGGAGAGTGGAGGGAGCGTTGGAGGAACCGGATGAAGACCAGTTTGATCGCGATGATGCTCATCGTGATGACCGCAGCTCTCTTTTATGTGATGGTAGTTTAGATGATCGGTATCGACTTGTAATGTGAAGACAAACTCGATACTCGCGGTCTTGAGACTTGTAATGTTTTATCTTTGTTTGGTCTTTTGAATTAGGACACTAATATGATGAATTGTATTCGGAGACTAATCTTCTATTGTATTCGATGAATCTTTGTGCTGCTGTCTATATTCTGTCCAATAATATATTTTGTAACCTGTGCAAAAATCAGAAAAGTAAAAAAAAACAAATATGCATACTAAGGGCGCATCACCACAAGGTGCGCCATTAGTATGCCAAAGGATACTAATGGCGCATCAAGGCAGAGTGCGCCATTAGTATGACAAAGCAGATGGTTACATATGCCCCCCAGGAGGCATACTAATGGCCCATGGTGTTACATACTAATGGCGCACTGCCTGGTGCGCCATTAGTATACCAGATACTAATGACGCACCAGTGGTGCGCCATTAGTAAAAAATACTAGTGGCGTGGTACTAATGGCGCACCGGTAGTGCGCCATTAGTAGGCAAAACCAGTGCGCCATTAGTAGGCCTTTTCCTAGTAGTGCCCTCTAGGGCCGGCCTCCTCCTCCTCCCTCCTTTATATACGTGGGCAGTGGACACCCCAAAGACACAACAGATACACAAGTTGATCATTGATCTTTTAGCCATGTGCGGTGCCCCCCTCCACCATAATCCACCTTGGTTATATCGTTGTGGTGCTTAGGTGAAGCCCCGCGTCGTTAGCTTCATCAACACCGTCATCACGCCGTCGTGCTGAAAGAACTCTCCCTCGAAGCTCTACTGGACCGTGAGTTTGTGGGACGTCACCGAGCTAAACGTGTGTAGATCGCGGAGGTGTCGTACGTTCGGTACTAGGAATGGTCGATCGTGAAGACATACGACTACATCAACCGCGTTGTCATAACGCTTCCGGTTACGGTCTACGAGGGTACGTGGACGACACTCTCCCCTCTCGTTGCTATGCATCACCATGATCTTGCGTGTGCATAGGAAAATTTTAAAACTACTACCTTCGCCAACATCCCCTACTGCGTATTTCTTTGTCATACTTTGATTTGGCGGTATTGTTGGATGAAGCGGCCCGGACCGACATTACGCGTACGCTTACACGAGGCTGGTTCTACCGACGTGCTTCGCACATAGGTGGCTGGCGGGCGTCAGTTTCTCCAACTTTAGTTGAATTGAGTGTGGCTATGTCCGGTCCTTTTTGAAGGTTAAAACAACACTAGCTTGATGAAATATCATTGTAGGTTTGATGCGTAGGTAAGAACGGTTCTTGCTGAGCCCGTAGGAGCCACGTAAAACTTGCAAAAAAAAAGTAGAGGATGTCTAACTTGTTTTTGCAGGGCATGTTGTGATGTGATATGGTCAATACATGATGCTATATTTTATTGTATGAGATGATCATGTTTTGGAACGAAGTTATCGGCAACTGGAAGGAGCCATATGGTCGTCGCTTTATTGTATGCAATGCAATCGCCCTGTAATTGCTTTACTTTCTCACTAAGCGGTAGCGATAGTCGTAGTAGCAATAGTTGGCGAGACTACAATGATGCTTCGATGGAGATCAAGGTGTCAGGACGGTGACGATGGTGATCATGACGGTGCTTTGGAGATGGAGATCAAAGGCACAAGATGATGATGGCCATATCATATCACTTATATTGATTGTATGTGATGTTTATCCTTTATGCATCTTATTCGGCTTTGATTGATGGTAGCATTATAAGATGATCTCTCACTAAATTTCAAGGTACAAGTGTTCTCCCTGAGTATGCACCGTTGCCAAAGTTCGTCGTGCCGAGACACCACGTGATGATCTGGTGTGATAAGCTCTATGTTCACATACAACGGGTGCAAGCCAGTTTTGCACACGCAGAAATACTCGGGTCAAACTTGACGAGCCTAGCATATGCAGATATGGCCTCGGAACAATGAGACCGAAAGGTCGAGCGTGAATCATATAGTAGATATGATCAACATAGTGATGTTCACCATTGAAAACTACTCCATTTCATGTGATGATCGGGCATGGTTTAGTTGATTTGGATCACATGATCACTTAGATGATAAGAGGGGTGTCTATCTAAGTGGGAGTTCTTAAGATATGATTAATTGAACTTTAATTTATCATGAACTTAGTCCTGATAATATTTTGCAAATTATGTTGTAGGTCAATAGCTCGCGTTGTTGCTTCCCTATGTTTATATATGTGTTCCTAGAGAAAACTAAGTTGAAAATGATAGTAGCAGTTATACAGACTGGGTCCGTAACTTCAGGATTATTCTCATTGCTGCAAAGAAGAATTACGTCCTGGAAGCACCATTAGGTGCAAGACCCGCTGCAGGAGCAACGCAGGATGTTGTGAACGTCTGGCAGAGCAAAGCTTGATAGTTCAGTGTGCCATGCTTTACGGCTTAGAATTGGGACTTCAACGACATCTTGAACGTCATGGAGCATATGAGATGTTTCAGGAGTTGAAGTTAATATTTCAAGCAAATCCCCGGATTGAGAGATATGAAGTCTCCAATAAGTTCTATAGCTGCAAGATGGAGGAGAATAGTTCCGTTAGTGACCATATACTCAAAATGTCGGGGTGTAATAATCACTTGATTCAACTGGGAGTTAATCTTCCTGATGATAGTGTCATTGACAAAATTCTTCAATCACTGCCACCAAGCTACAAGAGCTTCGTGATGAACTATAATATGCAAGGGATGGAAAAGACAATTCCTGAGCTCTTTGCGATGCTAAAGGCTGCGGAGGTAGAAATCAAGAAGGAGCATCAAGTGTTGATGGTCAACAAGACCATCAGTTTCAAGAAAAAGGGTAAAGGGAAAAAGAAGGGGAACTTCAAGAAGAACAACAAACAAGTTGCTGCTCAGGAGAAGAAACCCAGGTCTGGACCTAAGCCCGAGACTGGGTGCTTCTACTGCAAAGGGACTGGCCACTGGATGCGAAACTGCCCCAAGTATTTGGCGGATAAGAAGGATGGCAAGGTGAACAAAGGTATATGTGATATACATGTTATTGATGTGTACCTTACTACAGCTCGTAGTAGCATCTGGGTATTTGATACTGGTTCTGTTGCTAATATTTTAAACTCGAAACAGGGACTACGGATTAAGTAAAGATTGGCTAAGGACGATGTGATGATGCACGTGGGAAATGGTTCCAAAGTCGATGTGATCACGGTCGGCACGCTACATCTACATCTACCTTCGGGATTAGTTTTAGACCTGAATAATTCTTATTTGGTGCCAGTGTTAAGCATGAACATTATATCTGGATCTTGTTTAATGTGAGACGGTTATTCATTTAAATCTGAGAATAATGGTTGTTCTATTTATATGAGTAATATCTTTTATGGTCATGCACCCTTGAAGAGTGGTCTATTTTTGTTGAATCTCGATTGTAGTACACATATTCATAATTTTGAAGCCAAAAGATGCAGAGTTGATAATGATAGTGCAACTTATTTGTGGCACTGTCGTTTAGGTCATATTGGTGTAAAGCGCGTGAAGAAACTCCATACCGATGGACTTTTGGAATCACTTGGTACTTGCGAACCATGCCTCAGGGACAAGATGACTAAAACGCCGTTCTCCGGAACAATGGAGCGAGCAACAGATTTGTTGGAAACCATACATACTGATGTATGTGGTCCGATGAATATTGATGCTCGCGGCAGGTATCGTTATTTTCTCACCTTCATAGATGATTTAAGCAGATATGGGTATATCTACTTAATGAAACATAAGTCTGAAACATTTGAAAAGTTCAAAGAATTTCAGAGTGAAGTGGAAAATCATCGTAACAAGAAAATAAAGTTTCTATGATCTGATCGTGGAGGAGAATATTTGAGTTACGAGTTTGGTCTTCATTTGAAACAATGCAGAATAGTTTCGCAACTCACGCCACCTGGAACACCACAGCGTAATGGTGTGTCCGAATGGCGTAACCGCACTTTATAAGATATGGTGCGATCTATGATGTCTCTTACTGATTTACCGCTATCGTTTTGGGGTTATGCTTTAGAGACGGCTGCGTTCACGTTAAATAGGGCACCATCTAAATCCATTGAGACGACGCCTTATGAACTATGGTTTGGCAAAAAAACCAAAGTTGTCATTTCTTAAAGTTTGGGGCTACGATGCTGATGTGAAAAAGCTTCAACCTGATAAGCTCGAACCCAAATCGGAGAAGTGCGTCTTCATAGAATACCCAAAGGAAATTGTTAGGTACACCTTCTATCACAGATCTGAAGGCAAGATATTCGTTGCTAAGAATGGATCCTTTCTAGAGAAGGAGTTTCTCTCGAAAGAAGTGAGTGGGAGGAAAGTAGAACTTGATGAGGTAACTGTACCTGCTCCCTTATTGGAAAGTAGTTCATCACAGAAATCAGTTCTTGTGATCCCTACACCAATTAGTGAGGAAGCTGATGATAATTATCATGTAACTTCAGATCAAGTTACTACCGAACCTTGTAGGTCAACCAGAGTGAGATCCGCACCAGAGTGGTACGGTAATCCTGTTTTGGATGTCATGTTACTTGACCATGACAAACCTACGAAATATGAGGAAGCGATGATGAGCCCATATTCCGCGAAATGGCTTGAGGCCATGAAATCTGAGATGGGATCCATGTATGAGAACAAAGTGTGGACTTTGGTTGACTTGCCCGATGATCGGCAAGGCATAGAAAATAAATGGATCTTCAAGAGGAAGACGAACGCTGATAGTAGTGTTACTATCTACAAAGCTAGACTTGTCGAAAAGGGTTTTTTGACAAAGTTCAAGGTGTTGACTACAATGAGATTTTCTCACTCGTAGCGATGCTTAAGTCTGTCTGAATCATGTTAGTAGTTGCCACATTTTATGAAATCTGGCAAATGGATGTCAAAACTGCATTCCTTAAGGGTTTTCTTAAAGAAGAGTTGTATATGATACAACCAAAAGGTTTTGTCGATCCTAAAGGTGCTAACAAAGTGAGCAAGCTCCAGTAATCCATCTATGGACTGGTGCAAGCATCTCAGAGTTTGAATATACGCTTTGATGAGTTGATCAAAGCAAATAGTTTTATACAAACTTGTGGTGAAGCCTGTATTTACAAGAAAGTGAGTGGGAGCACTACAACCTTTCTGATAAGTATATGTGAGTGACATATTGTTGATCAGAAATGATGTAGAATTTTCTAGAAAGCATAAAGGAGTGTTTTGAAAGGAGTTCTTCAAAAGAAAGACCTCAGTAAAGCTACATACATATTGAGCATCAAGATCTATTGAGATAGATCAAGACGCTTGATAAGATTTTCAATGAGTACATACCTTGACAAGATTTTGAAGTAGTTCAAAATGGAACAGTCAAAGAAAGAGTTCTTGCCTGTGTTGCAAAGGTGTGAAATAGAGTAAGACTCAAATCCCGACCACTGCAGAAAATAGAAAGAGAATGAAAGTCATTCCCTATGCCTTAGTCATAGGTTCTATAAAGTATGTCATACTATGGACTAGACCTATTGTATACCCTGCCCTGAGTTTGGCAAGGGAGTACAATAGTGATCTAGGAGTAGATCACTGGACATTGGTCAAAATTATCCTTAGAGGACTAAGGAAATATTTCTCGGTTATGGAGGTGATAAAGAGTTCGTCGTAAAGAGTTACCTCGATGCAAGCTTTTACGCCGATCCAGATGACTCTAAGTCTCAATCTGGATACATATTGAAAGTGGGAGCAATTATCTAGAGTAGCTCTATGCAGAACATTGTAGACATAAAATATTTGCAAAATGCATACGACTCTGAAACTTCTCTCACAAGAAAAACATGATCACATCTTAGTACTCTTTGGGTGTTAATCACATAGCGATGTGAACTAGATTATTGACTCTAGTAAACCCTTCGGGTGTTGATCACATGACGATGTGAACTAGGGGTGTTAATCACATACAGATATGAATATTGGTGTTAAATCACATGGTGATGTGAACTAGATTATTGACTATAGTGCAAGTGGGAGACTGAAGGAAATATGCCCTAGAGGCAATAATAAAGTTGTTATTTATTTTCCTTATGTCATGATAAATGTTTATTATTCATGCTAGAATTGTATTAACCGGAAACTTAGTACATGTGTGAATACATAGACAAACAGAGTGTCACTAGTATGCCTCTACTTGACTAGCTCGTTGAATCAAAGATGGTTAAGTTTCCTAGCCATAGACATGATTTGTCATTTGATTAACGGGATCACATCATTAGAGAATGATGTGATGGACTTGACCCATTCCGTTAGCTTAGCACTTGATCGTTTAGTATATTGCTATTGCTTTCTTCATGACTTATACATGTTCCTATGACTATGAGATTATGCAACTCCTGAATACCGGAGGAACACTTTGTGTGCTACCAAACTTCACAACATAACTGGGTGATTATAAAGGTGCTCTATAGGTGTCTCCGATGATACTTGTTGAGTTGGCATAGATCGAGATTAGGATTTGTCACTCCGATTGTCGGAGAGGCATCTCTGGGCCCTCTCGGTAATGCACATCATTATAAGCCTTGCAAGCAATGTAACTAATGAGTTAGTTACGGGACGATGCATTACGGAATGAGTAAAGAGACTTGGTGGTAACGAGATTGAACTAGGTATTGAGATACCGACGATCGAATCTCGAGCAAGTAACATACCGATGACAAAGGGAACAACGTATGTTGTTATGCGGTTTGAACGATAAAGATCTTCATAGAATATGTGGGAGCCAATATGAGCATCCATGTTCCACTATTGGTTATTGGACGGAGACGTGTCTCGGTTATGTCTACATAGTTCTCGAACCCGTAGGGTCCGCACTCTTAACGTTCGGTGACGATCGGTATTACGAGTTTATGTGTTTTGATGTACCGAAGGTAGTTCGAAGTCCCGAATGAGATCGGGGACATGACGGTGAGTCTCGAAATGGTGGAGCCGTAAAGATCGATATATTGGAAGGCTATATTCGGAAATCGGAAAGGTTCCGAGTGATTCGGGTATTTTTCAGAGTACTGGAGAGTTACGTGAATTCGCCGGGAGAAGTGTTGGGCCTTATTGGGCCATACGCCAATAGAGGAGGCAGGTCAAAGGGAAGGAGGCACGCGCCCCCGCATGTGTCCGAATTGGACTAGGGGAAAGGGGGCGGCGCCCCCCCTTGCCCTTTCCTACTCCCTCTCTCTTTCCCTCTTTCTTCTCTCCTACTCCGGAAAGGAAAAGGGGAATCCTAGTAGGACTTGGGAGTCCTAGCAGGACTCCCCACACTTGGCGCGCCCCTTCTAGGGCCGGCCTCCTCCTCCTCCCTGCTTTATATACGTGGGCAGGGGACACCCCAAATGCACAACAGATACACAAGTTGATCATTGATCTTTTAGCCGTGTGCGGTGCCCTACTCCACCATAATCCACCTTGGTTATATCGTTGCGGTGCTTAGGCGAAGCCCTGCGTCGGTAGCTTCATCAACACCGTCATCATGCCGTCGTGCTAACGGAACTCTCCCTCGAAGCTCTACTGAATCGTGAGTTCCTGGACGTCACCGAGCTGAACGTGTGCAGATTGCGGAGGTGCCGTACGTTCGGTACTAGGATCGGTCGATCGTGAAGACGTACGACTATATCAACCGTGTTGTCATAACGCTTCTGATTACGGTCTACGAGGCTACGTGGACGACACTCTCCCCTCTCGTTGCTATGCATCACCATAATCTTGCATGTGCGTGGGAAAATTTTAAAATTACTACGTTCCCCAACATCCCCTACTGCGTATTTCTTTGCCATTGCTAACGGTAGACATCGCCGTTGCATGATTGACAGCTTGGTCATCAACAACGTCAGGTTGTTTGATCACTCCCTGATTTTGTCGCACGTGGTCGACTTCTTCTCCTCTCTTCTCTTTGCTAAGCCCATGGTGGGCTTTAGACTGGCTAATTCTTTTTGGGCTACACAGGAGAAGGTTTCTAGCGCTGATAACAAAGCCTTGTTGATCCCCCTCTCTGATGAGGAGATTTTTGAAATGATCTGCTCCGCTAACTCCTATTCGGCCTTGGGCCCAGACGGCTTCTCCATCCCCTTCTTCAGGTAGTTCTGGCCCCAGCTGCGGGACCTCGTCCAGGCTATCATTCAAGGCTTCTGCTTGGGAACCGTTGACGTCTCTCGGTTAAATTACGCTGTCTTCACTCTCATTCCTAAAGTTAAAGGAGCAGAATTGATCTCTTAGTTTAGACCTATAGCCCTGATTAATAATTTCGCTAAACTACCGGCAAAAGGCCTTGCTACTAGGCTCTCCCCTATTGCCCATCGTACTCTCAGTCCTTTCCAATCGGCCTTTGTTAAGGGCAGATTTATATTAGATAGCATCCTTTGTCTTCATGAGATTGTTCATGACCTGCGAGTCCGGGACTCCAAAGCGGTGATTCTAAAACTTGACTTCGAAAAAGCTTAAGACTCGGTTAGTTGGAATTTCCTTCGACAAGTGCTTCTGGCCAAGGGCTTTGATGGTGCAGTGGTTCACAGACTTATGCAGTTGGTCACGGGTGGCCACACTGCGGTCTCGGTCAATGGGAACATCAGTCACTTCTTTGCCTACGGCAGGGGCCAGAGGCAGGGTGACCCGGCTTCACCCCACCTCTTCAACTTTGTGGATGACACTCTCTCCCATATTATGACTCGGGCTGCGGCAGCTGGTCACATTACTCCTGTCAGCTCCCACCTTGTCCCTATTGGCATCTCTCACTTACAATACGCGGATGATACTACCCTAATGGTTGAATTGAATGATGCTAGTATAGCCCACCTGAAGCTCCTTCTCCTTTGCTTTGAAGCTCTCTCTAGTCTAAAGATTAATTTTTCCAAGAGTGAAGTCATTGTTACTGGGGTCTTGGACGTTGAGGCCCAAAGTGTTGCTCATCTTCTTAATTGCTCCCTAGGCTCTTTTCCATTCAAATATCTCGGCCTCTCGATCTCCCCCCACAAGCTGCTGGCTAAAGATTTTGCTCCAACTGTTACTAAGGTGGGCAACCGGGTCCTGCCGTGGAGATGTCGCTACAACACCCAAGCGGGCAAGGTCGCCCCAACCAACGCCTGCCTGTCCTCCCTCTCCATGTTCCTGATGGGCTTCTACCTCCTTTCGAGAGGGACTCACGCTGGTTTTGATAAGCATAGGGGTGCCTTTTACTGGAATTCGGCGGACAACAAGCACAAATACAGGATGGTGAAATGGAAATACATCTGCAGACCTAAAAACCTTGGTGGGTTGGGTATTATTAACACGACTGTCATGAATAAATGCCTCATTTTAAAGTGGTGGTGGAAAATCATGTCTTCTGTGGAGACCCCCCTGTGGCTCACCATTCTCAAGGCTAAGTACTTCCTTACGTCGAGTCCCCTGTTTGCTTCGTCTTCTGATGGTTCCCAATTTTTGCATCAACTCGTTAAAGTTCGCTCGATTTTCCAATCCTTGGTCAAATTTACAGTCAAGAACGGCAAATCTACTCACTTTTGGTTAGACTGGTGGTGCGGGGAGGCCACCCTTGTGGTGTCATTCCCGATCTTATTTTTTTACTGTTCTAATCCGGAGATCTCTATCTTTGAGCTCTCTTTAAATAATTGGGATCTAGACCTTCGTAGAACGCTATCTCTTGTAGAGTTGGAAGACTGGCATCACCTTACTGCTTGCTTCCCCTTTGTCTCGAAAGAAGAGGACTCGGTGGTCTGGCCCCATCCTTCTTCTGTTCGCTTTTCGGTTAAGTCTGTTTATGCTAAACTTATCTCTGGCTCCCCCACTTCCAAGTTCAAGTGCATTTGGAGTGCCCGTGTCCCTCCTAAAATAAAAATTTTCCTTTGGCAAGCTTTTCGTGGGAAGCTTCCCGCGGCGGACCAAATCCGGAAAAGGAACTGCCCGGGCTCGAACAGGTGCGCCTTGTGTGGGGACATTGAAAACACTGATCATCTCTTCTTTCGGTGCTCTTTGGCTAAGTTTGTGTGGAGTTGTATCCGTTATTGGCTGCAAGTGGATTGGAACCCCTCGTCTTTTGTGGATCTGCGGAGATTGGCGAGCGGCCTATCTGGGGCTTCTAAAAGGGTCTTCTGGGTTGGGCTTGCAGCGATCTATTGGTCGTTGTGGACCACTAGAAACAAGTTTACCATTGAACATATCTTCCCGACTAATCCTGTTGGTTGCTTATTTAAAACTGGTGTATTCCTGCAGCAGTGGAGATCATTGATTAAGGATGCGGACCACGAGGCCTTCGACGCTATGGTGTCCAAGATTCAGGCTATGGCTTCCTCCTTGGCGCGCAGGCATCGCGAGGCGTCTTAACTCCTAGCGTCTTACCTTCTTATCCTATTAGGGCTGGCCTGCGTGCCTTGACTGGCTGGGTTGCCCTGTATGCGAACTTATTCTATCTGCTTGTTCTGCTTGTCTTGCTACTGTGTGTGATTTGGTGTTGGCTGTGCTACTCTATCTGGTGGCTTTATTTATAAAGTCGGGCGTATGCCTTGTACCTAAAAAAAAGAATAGATTGGCACACACGGGAAGTAGCTAAAAAAGCCTTAGAAATTAACATTGGAATCAAAGGCTCGTGTGAGGCTGTGACGGTGAGATTAGCTGCCCGTAGAAAAGCTCATCTGATCTCAACTCATAGCTGCCTGCAAGGCTGCAATAGCCTGATTTTGTTTCTACAGCGAGTGTTGAGCATGCACAATGAGATGGAAGGTGAGAATCTTGCTAGTGAGTAAGATCATGTCTAATGGCTCCACATTTTTGTACGTATTAGCTAACTTGATAGTGCTTCATGGTTGAACTGTATTTTAGTACACACACATACAAATCCATTTTGTAAACTGTGCTTATGATTCAGAATGTGGAAAAAAAGTGTGCTCTTATTTAGCCTGGCTGTCCAACTATTTCTTTCAAGCTCCGACACTGTACTCTACCATCTTTTATAGGAGTAATTACTGGTGCTAGATGTAGTTTGTTCTAGTGCTAGGTTAGTCTGTGTGGCTAGTTCTAGTAAAGTCTTGGCTCGCTAAGCTTGTGCTCATAAAGGATTAGTTTGTTAAGCTTGTTTATCTTAACAAGATAATACTTTGGACTCTTCTCATTAAGGTGCCAAGAAATGTTGCCACTTAACATAAAATTTGTATTATGTTGTATTAACGAGCTTAACGAACTGCGGAATGCATAAAAAGTTAGCCCAAATGGATAAGAAGTTGGCCCAAATGTCCCCGGACGAGGATCACCCCACCAATACACCACCAGCAAGGAATGGACGTGTGGACAAAGTTGCGGCGGCTGGTTAGGGCGGCAAAATAACACAAAGTGATATGCAAAGAAACGCCCGTCTGCATGGAAGGCACTAAAAGAACAAGTGTTCTCCTACTCAGCGCATATTTGTTCCTAGTGGGCGCATATACTCTCAGGCAACATATCCCTAGTGAACCAATGGTACCGAAGGCTGTGTTGAAGGGCCTCTCGACGAACCTAAGGCTTCTACACCAACACATACTAAGAAATCAATCTGGAAAAGATGAAGATTGTTACGCAACCAAGGTGATAGAGGGGCTCCAGTTTGTCGAGTATTGCCCCATGGATAAATGTTTGCCCTATGGAGGGGGCGCTCGATATTCGACAATAATATTTTCTACCTCTTTACTATCTAACCATCCTTCATAAGGCTATGGGCGATTTGTCAAGCCATAGAGGTCAAACTCCAGAAGTCTAACCTTATCACATGCATGTGTACAACGTGAGATCGAAGCAAGGCTAGGACAGCATGGTGAACTATGTCTGGCAAGTCATGCTTGTGAATGCGAACAAGGACAACATACTCGTGCCCTAACTTGATCATTTATGCTTGCAACATATATAGCGGACTTCGGAGGTTGATCTCATGCATAGTAACTTGTACCATTCTTTGTGCAGCGACGAACACTAGATCTTAGTCTTAATTTTATTAGAGCATGGTAGGGCCTTTATATTTGATTCAAAGAGACACCCTAACAAGGACTGGACTACACCGAAGACCATTCTGGATGATGCTTTGCACAAGTATAATCACGAAGGAATCCGCAGAATGCATAATAAGTTCACGTTCTGCACGAGCTTCTGTTGCAAGCAAGAATCACATGAGTCGTGCAAGTATACAAGCTGAATTAATGATGCATACTAGAATAAGACTTGAGAAATCCAACCATATTAAGATACATGGCAATTGTTCTTGAATGCATGACCAAGAAACTGGCAACACGTCTAGCAACCAATCAACAACCAAATAATTAACACATAGATCTTCTTCTTACCACATAAGAAACTTCAGCATAATGCATCAATAAGGGTCCACATGTGCCAGGCGTGACATGGCTAGTACTTTGTTAGTCCAGTTACTGATCAAAATTAAATAGAAAATTTGAGAGACAATGCACTGTTCCATGTCTTGTTCTTGAGTTGATCATCTGCCCACTCCCAAGTTTTCACTTTCTCTTCCTTCGCTAACCACAGTGAGCTGATTTCATTTTATCCATCGTATGCCACCATCGATTTATGGGTTCCTCTCTACTATCCGCCTGCCCTGGCGAGGGGAGGGTATATGCCCCCTTGAGTCCGATCTCTAGCTGGCTTTAATTCGCGGGTGTGGCGGCACTACTTTGGAAGGTAATGGTGGTGGCATATTCAATAAATCTTCTCGGGCTCCCGTCCCATCCTATTGGTGATCATGGCAACGTTGAGGACTTAGTGTCAGTGGGTGATGTCGACAACACGGTGATGATATCCCTTTTGTCTTTATTCTCCAATCTCATCTCCATTACCGAAGTATTTGATCCTATGCCGTTAGGAGGTTTGGGAGGAACGTATACCTGAGTTTGGTCGTTGGTCCTTTTCCTCCCCGAATGCGACAACGATGACACACACCGGAAGAAAGGTGCTTCAGAGCACAAGATGCAGTTAGAGGTAGGCAGAATCAGGTGTCTCCTTCGATTTCGTCAAACAAAGGCAAAGCAAAAGTATCCCGATGAGCATTCTGAATGTTTCCGATTAGGTGCTGGCTTATTATTCGGCTCATATAGAAAATCCCACTTACGTCGCAGTGACGAATCTTGGCATGATGAGCGTTGGCCTTCGTCTCCGATGTTACTTCGACTGCGGTGACAGGTGATGAAGTGCGACGAAGGTGACCTGTGCATGGAGTTTTCAGGTCTTGTTTTTAGCGATATGTTTTCTAAGATCTTTTATGTAGTTTTATCAGGACTTTATGCTTCGTTAGAGTTTTCCATAAGCATCACTAAAAAGGAAGTTTAGAACTCTAAGAATACAACATGACACGTCCCTCTCAACTTCATGCAATGTCTCGGCCCCACCGGTTCCCGGCCGTTACGCTTGGCGGGATCTAGATTGACCCCACAGACTAACACTAATCTTTCCCGCTCACTTTGTTTTCACTCGTGTGCACCCGTGATCAACTTTTGGTCGGTGACCCGTTTATAAATCGCTCCAAGCCAAGAACGCTTAACTTTGAGGTTCTTTTCGGTTGGGCTCCCAGAAAAAAGGATTGCTTATTGATATGAGTAGTCTATCATTTATATTATAATGAATAGGATATCACATACACCCCCACTCGAAGGAACCTACGTCCTTGTTGGCCCATAGGAACGTTCCCTCTTGGCAAACATATGAGTCAAATTCGGCACCTTTGCCATGTCGTGTGCCACAACAGGCCATGCGCACATGTGCCACATGCCCGCACACCTGACCAGCACACGCCCATCTAACCCCAAGGGTTGACTCTGATACCAATTGTAATGCCCCGGTCATGGCCACCGGTTCCCAGTGGTTATTCCTGGCAGGATCTATACTGGGCCCATAGACCAATACTAGTCTTTTCTGCGCACTTTATCCTCACTTATACGCACCCGTAATCAACATTCTACTCAATCACCTATCCTCAAATCGCTCAAAGCCAAACACGCTTAAAATTCACGTTCCTTTTGGTTGGGCAACCGAAAAAGAAGTAATTCCTTATTGATATGAGTGATCTATCATTCATATTAAGTCAGGATCTTACACATCATTAGATAGATCGCGGCGCCCCATCGCTCTGCTCTTCCTTTGCGCTGCACAGTGTGGCCTGCCTGTGACGGTGACCGACCATTATGAACAGAGCACATGGCTAGGCTATCCTGCTAATTGCGAAAGTCAGATTTTTGGGAAACTAAGCATCATACTGAATTACTGATCAATCAACATCTCAGGAAAGACAGTATGTGCACAACCGAGCACTTATCCTAGAGGCTTAACCGTGATTATATTGATTACACATGGTCCATGTGCACGACATATTTTTGGTAACTCTGGCTAGAACGTTTGCGTTGTCTCGGCTGGCCAGTACGCATCCTCTCATAAATTGTTTCCTTAGTCGCAAGAAGGCCAGTAGTTGAACCATGCGTATCCTACACGTATCTTTATATATAGTTTTGGAATATCTCCAATTAAGGTTATACTAATTCCAGGATGCAAACCAAATCAATATTTAATGACCGGTGGGACCACCTAACCAAATTAAACATCACTAAAAAAAGAAAAAGAAAACTTTGGACCAAATTCACCAACCCCGGCCTTCCCATTTTCAAATTTCAACGACCTACCTAGGTTTGGCCTTTTCAACCCTAAATGCTGTTTCCTACCAACCCCCTTCTCTACTGCCCGATGGATCATCTAGGGCCAGGACAAGACAACGGCAGAAGCGATTTACGTTTTCCTCCGAGAGGTATATATATATAGGGCCGACCGGGTGCCCAAACAATTCCACCACCCACAGCCAGCCTCCAGCCACCTCGCGTCTTGTCTTGTCGCCTCGTCGTCGTTCCTGGTCTCTCCACATCACGATTCAATGGCGCCCTCGACCCTGAGCCAAGGTTTGCGAAAAAGATCCTCCCATCTCCTCGCTAATCTCCTTTTATTTCGATGGAAGTGAGGTGGGAGATAGAGATTTGTTCACTTAGCAGCAGCCCACGGGAGGAGAGGTCGTTAAAAGTTGGTTCACTCTGCTCCGGGTTGGATCTGAGGCCACGAGTGGACGAAGGTATGATGGGTGGTTGTTGCCGGGGATCTGGGGCGCTCGAATTCGTTGGGAACGGTGCTTTGGTCCGTCTGTTGAAGTCTCGGGATTATTTTTGGTGGTACAGATTGGGGTGGTGACAGACAGATGGGTTCGTAGACGTAGAGTGCACGTACTGGTGTAATCCTGCGGACGACGGATTTTTCTCCCGACCTTGGTTGCCATGCTGATCCGATCTATGTAGCGGTAGCAGAGGTGGCGTTTTTAGGAAGAAATTGTTCCAAGACTAGAGTTTCCGTCTTTTTCCCGTTAGTTGGATCGGATCAGTGTAGCCAGAACTCGATTCATTCTTGTCTGAGGTCGCAAGATGATGATGGCTCCAACTGATGGCGCCGGTGTCGATTCCCTTCATCCCTGCTTGACTGAGGTGGCAAGATACATATAGGTTCTGGGTTGTTTTGGAGGCCATGATTATGGCCGGGGCGGCGGAAGACCGGCGGTGGGGGGTGGTTTAGGGGAGGGCGGGGCGGCGAGGCGGTCGCGGGAGGCGGGGGCCGGCGGTTAGCGCTGGGCTGGATTGGCGGCTGCGCGAGAGGAAGCAGAGGCAAGAGGTTGAAGATGAACGGCGTCCATTGGATCTTGATAGAACGGTTGAGACAGAAGAAGGAGAATCGACTGACCTTTTCCAAATTTCAGTCGACTGTCGCCCTGAGAACTGAGAAACACCGTTGTGACTCTCGCTGCTAGTATAATAGCAATGGACGAGTGATGCTACTTTGGCAGGAAAACCAAATCTTGGATTAATATAATCAACCGGGCATACACTACTACATTAATTAACCAGCTGCTGTATATTTGATACAGCCCACTGAGGGAAGAGTTGTGCAGTACTATCTAAATTTGTATTCATTAGTGAGATTTGGATTTTCCCACCGAGTTGCCCAACAAAAAACTACACATGTCTTGGGGGTTTGTTTCGATTTCGTATTTGGTTGATCTAGGTGGGATATACCTTCATGCTTCAACATAATCATGTTAATCTAGCACATCAACTTTTTAGGAAGCTAAAGTCTTTACAGTGAGTTCATTTTTGGAAAGTCCATATACAGAGTCTAGGAGTTTGTGTTTGCATATCGTTTCCATGGGAATGCGTGGGTGGATCCTACTGAGGGAATTCACCGAGGAATGCCATTATAGTGGTCTGTCTCTGAGGAATTGAAAGAAAAGGGTGAGATTAATTTTTGCAGTTCTAGGAATGGAAGACCGGATCTCGGATGTCGAGGAAGTGAAACTACTGGAGGAT
Organism: Triticum dicoccoides; assembly: GCF_002162155.2. Taxonomy (NCBI): domain Eukaryota; kingdom Viridiplantae; phylum Streptophyta; class Magnoliopsida; order Poales; family Poaceae; genus Triticum; species Triticum dicoccoides. The sequence goes on from NC_041393.1 coordinate 684,495,721, forward strand.
ATCAAGGACAAGATGGAAGATAGGGTGGTGCAGCCACCAGATTGGCTACCAGATGGTTGGATCATGGAGGTCAGACGTGGTGACGATGGTGTCCTCTATCGGGTATGTTATATACAACCAAATAAATGCAGAGATAAATGATATTATATATATTTAACACGTATTCATTCTTTAAAAATGGTTTTTAGTTTTAGTTTTGTTGTCTTGTTTATTGGAGATATCTAAGTTTTCTCGTTGCTTTTGTTTATTTCCAGTATTACATATCTCCAGTGTCAGGGGCCAAATTCAGGATGAAGTCTGAGGTCTTGAACTACCTTTTCTCTGAGATTGATGAGCACTACCTAGAAGCCAAGGAGTCAGCTGCTCGTAGTGTGCTTGTTGTATGTTTTTGTTAATACAATGAAGTTATTAGATATATATGTGTATACATATAACATTCCATATCCATGATCCATGTGTTGTTATATCATGATATGCAGAGGTCACATGAATGGCTTCCGAAGGGGTGGGTGATCGAGATCAGAGCGGGCGGAGAGAACATGGACAAGATGTACAAGGTAGCCTTTTCGCCTTTTCCTTGCAAGCACTCACTCTATTCACGACGAATGACTTCCTAGAACGTGTCAATCTAATCTAAGTTTTCTTTTATGATTTTTTTTCATAATTACTAATTTGTCTGTATGAGTATCCAAGCCTTTAAGTGGATATTATATCATGTCATATGCGAGAAGGTATAGATGTGATTATTTAATTGGAACACAAAGTGCAACCGAAATCTATCAATGTCGCTTTGGTAGTTTCCTATCTTAAACAATTCTTATCTTTAATTGTCTATCAGCGAGGTGATGAATAAGGGTTGCCAAAGGTTCACATAGCTTTCCTCATGCGACATAACATAAACCGCAGATTATTTATTAGTCACATGAGAATAATAAATTCTATGTCCATCATTTTACTTGTATTAAGTTTACTAGACATTTTTTATCCATAAGAAAAATATTATATGTCTAGTATAACAAATAGCGGAAAATAGTAATATTAGGAAGAAATCATTTGTTGTTCAGAGTTGCTAATTCATTGGCGATTAAAAGTCATATCAATGTATGATGACATGGTAGTGTCCAAAGATGGTAGTGTCGAATGGCCGGAAAACTTTCATTTATATGTATATAATTTAGAAATTGTCACCAAAAGTGGATATATAATAACTTATGTTATTTATTAAGATTTTAAGAATTCCAAATATTCTTATATGCTCACATCCATTATATTTTTCACGAAGAGCCCTTAGTATGGTCAAGGACGATTATACATGAACATGCTTGCCAGATACATCCCCAGGTTTAGTTGATTTGCTTTGAGAACTAGTTTTGTGATGTATTTTTGGTCTCTTCTCTCCCCCTCTCCCTGTGTGTGTCTGTGTAAGGTTACTTCACACACGTGTGTACAACTTTTATTTATCACTATTATGATTGCTACTACCAAGCGGCAAGCCTATTAAGCTATGCAAGAAAAACAACCAATAATTAGAGTTAGCTACCTTCATTAGCCTCATAAAAAGAATTATTAAAAATGTCAAGCAAATAATTTACTCATGTCAAGCAATAACTTTAATTTGATTGTCAATTCTCGTATGGTTTTTATTTTGCAGTTTTATGTTTACTCGGCACTTGGAGTACGAGTATTTTGTAAAGAAGATGTGCTACTATATGTTAAGGAAATGAAGATCGCCAATTGTGATACAAATGGACAATGCGACACTAACTCTCGAGAAAATGTGTATTTCTTGCTATCACTAAATAAATAGTAATTTATATATACAATGATTTGACTTTCCAAAGCTAATATGGTTCCTTATTTATAGATCCTTGCAGAAGTGGAGTTCAACCCATTTGGGCTGCCACATGGTTGGGTGAAAGAACTGGTATACAGAAAAACATTGGAAGGAATAAGGAAAGATCCGGTACATAAAAACAAAACCAAAATCACTCTATTTTTATTTGATTAAATCCTTTCATAGTCCTAATCATTATTACTTATGCAGTACTACACGGACCCTGTCAATCAATATGTATTCAGGACATTAACGTCTGCAGTTCGCTACCTTGAAACGGGAAAAGTTACAAAACGTGCTTTTTTTCCAAGGACAAGTGTCCACGAACTGTACAATTTTGAGAAGTCTGCGGATCTGGTAACTGAGCATTTCAACATTTTGTATTATCACTAATTGTCGTACATCATTGTTTCTTCTCAAAGTTATGTTTCATTTTAAGAACTTCACTTGTCTTAGTACAAAATGCATTTGTTAACTATTAGCAATTATACTTTCTAAAATTAAATATATATTTTGGGCATGTGTCATATTAGAACAAACTACCATTCAAATTGTTCTTGAAATAATTAGACCGGTTAGTCATGAACAATTAGATCAGTAAGAACAACTTAAATAGGATTTCAGCATAGTTTCAATATTTTTCATGTTATTCTAAAAATAATTAGACCATTTTGATCAGCTTAAATAGGATTGTAGGATCTCCACTTGTCTTAGGAAAACATGTATTTGTAGGTTCTTTACATGATTGATACTAATTAATTAATTATTTGATTTCTATTATTGAATTAGGGTCATAGTGATAATGCTATTTAATTCTCGTCGATTCCATCCTTGGGCCTCTCATTATGTAGGAATTTATGCGATCACTCTAATTTCACCTTATCATTTAATCGTGCAAGATTGATGTATGATTATTGTAGTTGTCATATGCGACACATGTGCTATATCCAAATGATTGCCCTTGCATTTTTTTGGAATCCTCAAATTTTGGACTTGCCTTCCCATTATATAAATGTGTATGTTCCTCGAACAATTCTATAAGATCATTTGTCTATAAACCTATTAGACAAGAATTTATATCTTAGGACCACACCAAATATGGAACATTTTGGTTGTACAACGCATATGTATGCACCTTATTATTTTCTTTAATTGTTTGTCATAGGTTGCAATATAATAGAATGGTATGTCGTTTTCCTACTGTGTGCATCTTAATGTTCCTCTTTTTTTTAAGTAGACACTGAATCTTTGCATAAGAAATGCCTTCGGTCTACCTATACGTTAGACCATACTTCGAAACGAGCATTGTTTAGTTTTCTTTCACTAGTGTGTCAATTCTTTTATGCAACTTTGTAGAGCATATAGACTTAAATACTTGATAACATAATGTGGTGGCTTAAAATAGCACAATTTTTAAAGCATATGTTTCTTATGTAGTTTGTGTTATGATATTTTGTACACCCTCCGTTCCTAAATATTTGTCTCTTTAGAGATTTCAAATGGTCTACCACATACGGATGTATATAGACATATTTTAGAGTGTAGATTCACTCATTTTGCTTCGTATGTAGTCACTTTTTGAAATCTCTAGAAAGACAAATATTTAGGAACGGAGGGAGTATATCATACATAATTAGTTAAAAAACGTGTCCAACTATTTGAACCGTTAGGTTTGTCAAGAAATGGATTGCATTAACATTGTTAAACATTAAAAAATATAATAAATTAATTAATTATGTTTATGGATATTGACATTTTTATTTAATTGTTTCTTTTTGCAGCATGAGTGTTTGCGCAAAAGGCTGATAAAAAATGTGATGACTGGTACAACACATGCAACTCCGTCGAGACCTAGAAGATCAAAAAGTGTGGAAAGGATAAATCTCAATGAGAAAAAAATATATCTCTGTAAGTTCCTCATGCCATCATTGCTCTGATAGTTATATATACATGCATGTGTAGCGATTTTCTCCCTTTAGGTTCTACCATCCAATCTAGTCAAGTTACCATAAATACTTTACACGTGTTAATGAGGAGGAATAGAAATAGCAGTTGCTAGCATAAAATACATTAGAAATAGATAAATGAGGAAAACATATACTCATGCATACTACTACATAAACTTGGGAAACTTAATTTTGGTTGTATACTTATATGCATTCCTATGTTGTATGTGAGATTGCTTTAATTACCCGAGAGTGTTTACATTTGTTTTCTCTTGTGATGTCTTGGGAAGTCCATTAGTTACCTAAGCAAAAATTAAAGCTTTTCCAAGTTGCTTAATGTCTTTGTACGCAATTTTCCCGAGCTTTGGAAAGCGTTGAATATACCTTGAGTTATATAACTAAATATATGTATGATATACATATGTTATCTTCATGTGAGGTTTACAAACTGAACACTAACAACTGAATCAAACATGGATCTTTTAGTCGATTTGACACTTTTAAACATGAATGTTCAAGTACACTTGCAAGCAATTGTGTAATTAGTTTTTAGTAGTACATTTTTTTTAGTTTTTCTTGAAAACCATTTTGGATGCATATTTAAAACTTAAATGGGCATATTAAGATATACTCCCTCTATTCCTAAATATAAGTCCCTTTATAGATTCCAATGTGAACTATATATGAAACAAAATGAGTGAATCTACACCCTAAAATATGTCTATATACATTCGTATGTAATCCCTATTGAAATCTCTAAAATTACATATATTTAAAAATGGAGGGAGTATGTACTATTGCCCATCCGCTCCTAATGTACATTGCTTGTACTTTTTGCCGAAAAGCGTGAAAACTAATAAAAATCCTTAGAATTTCTTTGAAAAATTATAGAACGCACAAGGCTATAATAAATGGAGCTATTCTAAGGATTGTATTTGTATTTCCTTCGTAATGACTTGTATTTTATTTGTTATAGACGAGGACAGCAACACCTCTACGGACTTAGATTCACCAGATGAGAACCATCAAATCAGGAAGAGAAACTTGAAGGCTAAAGGGAAAGAAACATACTCCTCCAAAACTCTAAGGCGTCCGAGAGGGAGGCCATCCAAAGTAGCGAAGGAAACTGTTGGAGACATATCGGCGGAAGAAGAATAGATGATGAAAACGTAAAATGGCTAGGTTTAAAATGGAAAACAAACATGGGACTAGGCAGTGAAGAAATGGTTGGCACGTTGAACCGGGATCTGGACTATGGAAAGCACCAATGGAAGTTACAAGTAATATTTGGCCATAATTTTGTATTTTTTTGTTTGAATATTTAGTACAAAATTTAGCCGGTTTTTAGATTAAAAGGGTGATACGACCCCCTAGACTTAATTGGTTTGAATGATGGCTGAACACTTCAAAAAGTTATCCAGATTGTTTGTGCTAATATTTTTCCTACAATGATAGTTTTTATTTACTCCAAGCATCATATCATGGAATTAAATACAAATGAATAGTGTCCACACTTGAATCTATGTAATAATCTGCACACGACCATGAAAGATAAAGCCAAAGTGTAATGGTTGGAGATAGAAGACCCCTCAAAAAAAACTGCCCGTGCAACTTGTTAGCTCTCTCATGAAGCTCATTCATTTTCACGAGTTGGTACGGTCTAGTTTTTGGATTGAAACACTGTGTGAACGGCACCCACACATAAATAACAAATATTTGCAACCCAACACGCAAGAGGGGTTGTCAATCTCATTCTCATGATCTCATATACTACTAGATGCCTATGATTTGTCCCATGACCTGGGGTTGGGCTCCAAGACGAGCGACGCGTAGATGAGCTCGTTCCACGCGTCGGGCACGCCGGGGAGGCACCAGTGGCTGCAGTCCTCCTTCCTCCTCTTGTCCGGCGCCACGCCGTACAGCGACGGGTGGGCGTCCTTGCGGAAGCTGGTGAGCCTTGTCACATTGAGCAGCCGCACGGGGAACCGCATCCGGGCCACCACCTCGTCCACGATCCGCATCTTGAAGGCTAAAGGGAAAGAAACATACCCCTCCAAAACTATAAGGCGTCCGAGAGGGAGGCCATCCAAAGTAGCGAAGGAAACTAATGGAGACATATCTGTGGAAGAAGAATAGATGATGAAAACGTAAAATGGCCAGGTCTAAAATGGAAAACAAACATGGGACTAGGCAGTGAAGAAATGGTTGGCACGTTGAACCGGGATCTGGACTATGGAAAGCACCAATGGAAGTTACAAGTAATATTTGGCCATAATTTTGTATTGTTTTTGTTTGAATTTTTGGTACAAAATTTAGCCGGTTTTTAGATTAAAAGGGTGATAGGACCTGCTAGACTTAATTGGTTTGAATGATGGCCGAACACTTCAAAAAGTTATCCAAATTTTTTGTGCTAATATTTTTCCTACAATGATAGTTTTTATTTACTCCAAGCATCATATCATGGAACTAAATACAAATGAATAGAGTCCACACTTGAACTCTATGTAATAATCTGCACACGACCATGAAAGATAAAGCCAAAGTGTAATGGTTGGAGATAGAAGGCCCAATCAAAAGAAAAATACAATCAAAGGTTGTGAAAGGCCAATCCAAAGATCAAATCATCATCATTATTGACAAGAATATCCTTTATTTCATCTACAAATACAAAGACAATGTGTACATCTGCAAATGGCACACAGGGTTGTTGAGATTGCATACTACCACCGGTGGCAAGAAATGTGGCCACCTAACGTAAAATGTGTGTTATGTTATATTAATGAGTTTAACGACCTGTTCCTGAAACTTGTTAGCTCTCTCATGAAGCTCATTCATTTTCACGAGTTGGTACGGTCTAGTTTTTGGATTGAAACACTGTGTGAACGGCACCCACACATAAATAACAAATACTTGCAACCCAACGCACAAGAGGGGTTGTCAATCTCATTCTCATGATCTCATCTACTACTAGATGCCTATAATTTGACCCATGACCTGGGGTTGGGCTCCAAGACGAGCGACGCGTAGATGAGCTCGTTCCACGCGTCGGGCACGCCGGGTAGACACCAGTGGCTGCAGTCCTCCTTCCTCCTCTTGTCCGGCGCCACGCCGTAGAGCGACGGGTGGCCGTCCTTGCGGAAGCTGGTGAGCCTCGTGACGTTGAGCAGCCGCACGGGGAACCGCATCCGGGCCACCACCTCGTCCACGATCCGCATCTTCTCCGGGTAGCTGTCCACCACGGCCCCCCTGAACGCCGGCTCCGTCTCCCCGCTGCAGGAGCCGCCCGAGTCCCACTCCCCTCCCCTGAAATGCGCCGTGGAGTATCCCCGGTAGAAGACGACGCTCTTGCTGGGGTCCATGTTCTTGTCGACCCAGTGCGCCCATGTCTGGAGGGCTCTCCGGTAGGCTTCCGTGGAGTTGAACTGGGGGTACAGCGTGTCGCCTTCCATGTAGTAGTTGGTGCTGCATGCAGTGCACACACACATTGTTCATCTGCAGAGGAGCAAATCAATGGACGGAGTGGTGGCATCTCAGGCGGCGCGTGACGTACCCCCTGGCCGTCTTGCCGTGCGTCCACCAGTGGCCGGTGTTGAAGACGAGGACGTCGGCCTTCTTCCACCGGCCGGCCGTCTTGTCGATGCGGTCGATCTGGAGGGTCGGGTTGGAGTTGCCCTGCCGGTTCAGCCGCAACACTTCCCGGACAAGGAAATGCGACCGCACGAACTCCACCGTGCAGTTAAAATCCTACAATAATCCCATCGTTCAAGCTTCGACCAATGGAGCTTGATTGATTGACTGCGCCATGGAGTTTACCGGGAACATGAAGACGAAGTAACCGCGGCCCTTGGAGATCCGGTACCCGTGGGTCTCGAACATCCTGGACTTGTCGGGGAGCGCCGCCCGGAGGATGCAGAGCATGGACTCGAACTGGTTCCGGTTCATGGAGTCGCCCACCAGCATCAGCCGCCGCCCGCGAAGCCTCGACAGGAGGTCCGTCGCATTGAACCTGGGGAGCCGGCACCGGCGCGGCGCCCAGCGCCACCGCGTGTACCCGGCGTCCGGCCGCCCGTTGGACGCGCATGCGTACGCCTCGTCCACGTACGGGCACGTGCCCGGCACGTACAGCGGCCGCGTCGGCTCCTCGTCGTCGTCCGGGACCCACGTCCCGTCGTAGATGTCGCACCGTTCGGATGTCTCGCGGCCGGCTGCCTTGGGCGGCGGTGTGGGACGTGGGAGAGGTGACGCCGTCCGTGTCAGCGGCCGCGGCGGCGGTGGAGAAGGTGACGACGTCGCTTGTGCCGGCGGGGGTGGCGTTTGTGCCGTCCGTGGCGGTGGTGACGGATGCGAGACGCGGATGGACGGGAGCCAGGAGAGGCGATGGGAGGACAGAGCGTGCGGGGAGGTGGCAGAGGGGCGGAGCAGGAGGAGGAGGGGGAGGGTGAGCGGGAGCAGGAACGGAACGGAGACGAAGGCGGCGAGCGGGAGCACGAGGCGGCACGGGAGCGGCGGCGCGGGCGGCATCGGCTGGCGGAGGGAGCCAGATCACCGGAGTTCTGAGACTGCGACGGCGTGATGCGAGGGCTCTGGGTTCCGGCGAGCCGCCGAAGGTGGCGGGCGGTGGATCCTTCGGGCGACTGGCGTGGCGGGGGGCGCGCGCGTCAGTTGCTCCGGCCAGATCGAGCAACCAGAGGCACACGGCCCGGATGGAGCATGGGCCCGGTGGAAGGCGGAACCATCAAACTGTTTCGTAGGATTATCGATCTTAATACGGGCCGAGGTGCAGAAAATACGATAAGATGGGCTGACTTGGTCTTCCGTCCTACAAATGGTTTTTTCTCTTTCGGGGAGTTGTGCTTCCAGCTGACCACTGCACTTGTTTCTAAAAAAAATATATAATAAAGCTGACCACTGCACTTCCCTCCCCACAAAAAAAGCTGATCACTACACTATCTTCAGAAAAAGAAACTGACCACTGCAATGGAAAAACGGGAGGTCTTGATGTCCATTTCATCTCGCCGCGAGATCAGTTTGCTGTTGTGTGCACCAAGCCGGCTACCCAACAGATTTTACACCGATTTCGTTTGCCTGAAATCTTATTCGTGCACGCGCACGATCTTGGTTAAACAAGCGGCCGCACGCTGGCCGCTCGATCAACGCAAATCCATCATCCCACGAGCGCAGGTGCTATCTGGTAGGAGTCGATCTCTTCGCTACCTTCTCTCTAGAAAAAAAGGCTTATTCTTGTCCTCTTTCCCTCGTCTGCATCGAATCTGGTGAAGAAGCCACGGCTGCGTCGCCCGGGAGGTCGAGGCAAGGCGGCGGACCGGACGAGCCTGGAGAGCAGATCATCAGGGAGCCGGACCAGCGGCGCCGCCTTCTCCTCCCTCCTCTTTCTTGGAGTTGAAGCAAGTGTTTCCCAGCCACCGCAGCCGGAAAGGGACGCCGCGCTCCTCCTACCGGCGCCGCGGCTACGCCCTCGGCCGCCGTTCTCAAGGAAAGTGTCCTCGTGCCGCTGGCCACCGTCGTTGTCGTCGGAAGACGTGGATTCGATCTTTTAGGTGAAGATGTTGGTGGAGGACCTGCTGAGTAGCGCTCGTGGTCGTCCTCCTCTAGTTGCTTGTGGATGGAGGCCAAGGTGGTCGTCGCGTCGGAGCAGGTGATGCGGAGGCGGTGGGTGGGACGACGTCGAAGTCTCGGAAGGTGTTTGTAATTTAGTCTAATTGCACACAAATAAATGTTTAGTTGGCAGGACACTAATTGCACACACATATATGCGCAATTGACGCGACAATGTAGTTTAGTTGCACACACATTGATATTTAGTTGACAGGACTAGTTACCCACATATGCTCAGTTGGCGCGGTAAATGTAGTCTAGTTGCACACACATTGATGTTTAGTGGCGGGACTTGGCACACACATATGCTCAGTTGGCGCGGCAATGTAGTCTAGTTGCACACACATTGATATTTAGTTGGCAGGACTATTGGCACACACATATACTCAGTTGACGCGGCAATGTACTCTAGTTGCACACACAATGATGTTTAGTTCGTAGGACTAGTTACACACACATATGCTCAGTTAGCGCGGCAATGTAGTCTAGTTGAACACACATTGATGTTTAGTTGGCAGGACTAGTTACACACACATATGTTCAGCTGGCGCGGCAATATAGTCTAGTTGCACAAACATTGATGTTTAGTTGGCAGGAAGACTAGTTCGTCGAAATATACCCATGCGGGGTCTACTTTTGAAGAGCACAACACGAGGGTTTCAACGATGAAAACGAATCTGAATTTTGACACACGGTTTAAAAGATATGTCTTTTATAATTTTGAAAACCAAATATTAATGCACAAGAGACCAACATGAGAAACATTAATGAAGCGACATGCAGACATCATCACGTGAGAAGAAACCACATAGGGTGATCAATTAGCCGTGTCCATTTTAGCACTTTAGAATTACAGTAATTTTGCCTTTTTAATATGCCGTATGGACTAGACGTGCTGCCTGAGACCACGGGCCGGCCGCTCGCGAGCGCTACCAATCCCCCGGCCGCCAGGTAGACGCGCCCTTTAGTTTGACCTCCCCTCTCACGTACATTGCCTTTCCCACCGTTTTTTATCCCACCAGCCTTCTTTTCCCGTCCCGCAAAAAAATCAATTCGACCTGAGCAAGCGAGCCGCTTCTCTCCTCTACTTCCCACGGTTTCCTTGCGCTGTAGACACATAGGACCTCCTCTACCAGCCCAGCTTCCTGCCGCTCTGCTCTCCGCCCTCGTCCCTCCCTCTTGCTCGCCTGATATTTCTCCCGCGTATATGTAATTTTTTTATTGTTTCATTCAATTATATTGTCAATCTTGGATTCTTCGTATGCATTTTTATGCTATTTGATATCAATTTTTAGGACTAACCTATTAACGCAGTGCCCAGTGCAAGTTTCTATTTTTTTGCTTGTTTTTTGCTTTTCAGAAAATCAATACCAAACGAAGTCCAAACATGATAAAACTTTACAGCGATCTTTTCTAGACTAGAAGGGACCCTAGAAGGCTCGGTAGGAGGCCAAAAGACCTACGGGAGAGCCACGAGCTCACAGGGTGTGCCCCCTGAGCTCGTGGGCCCCATGCATGTCCATTTGACCTAATTCCACCTCTATAAATTCACATATATTTCCAAACCTACAGAGAGCCACCCGAAGACTTTTTCCGCCACCGCAATCTTCTATTCTTCCGCGATCCCATCTGGAAGTCTTTTTTGATACTTTGCCGGAGGGGGGATCAATCACAGAGGGCTTCTACATCATCGTTGTCGCCTTCTGATGATACATGAGTAGTTGACCACCGACCCATGAGTCCATAGCTAGTAGCTAGATGTTTTTTCTCTCTTTTTGTTCTTCAATATCATGTTTTCCTCGATCTTCTTGGAGTTCTATCCGATGTAATCTTCTTTTGCGGTGTGTTTGTTGGGATCCGATGAATTATGGGTTTATAATCAGATTATTCATAGAAAGTAATTGAGTCTTTTCCAAACATTATTATGCATGATTGTTATTTGTATTTTGTCTCCAATCTATCCGTTTGGTTTGGCCAACTAGATTGATTTATCTTAAGTGGGAGAGGTGTTTTGCAATGGGTTCAATCTTGTAGTAGGCTCCATCAGGGTAGTAGTAGTTGTCGACGGGATTGGTTGGCTCCTGGGCTCCGTCATCTGAATTCAGCAATCGGGTATAGGGGAAAAGAGGTAGCAAAGCAACCGTGAGTACTCATCCAAAGTACTCGCAAGACCTACATCAGATCTATACTAAGTATCCATCAATATCAAGGAATGGGGCTATATCTTTAGACTATACCGTAGAAATTCCAGAATAGAGGGGAAGGCCTAGCCTATCGAAGACTAGCATCTTGCAGCGTCTTGCAGCGTCTTGCAACATTAGAAGAGTGCAGATTAGCTAACATAAGTAATAAATATGTAGTAGCAATGCCCAGAGATCCTTCCTCGACTCCCTGCGAGAAAGCAATCCCGGATCCATCATATCCATTTAGTGTCACAAGTATCTAGTTCTAGTTGTAATAGATCAGGATACAACTCCGAGCGTCCGTTACCGTGGACACGTCTATTCGAATAGTTATACTTCCCTGCCAGGGTGCACCAACTTACACAACATGCTCGATTAACTTCAGCCGGACACACTGTTTGGGTCATGCCCGGCCTCGGCTGATCGACACACCATAGTTGAAGGAAATGTGCCCTAGAGGCAATAATAAAGTTGTTATTTATATTTCCTTATATCATGATAAATGTTTATTATTCATGCTAGAATTGTATTAACCGGAAATTTAGTACATGTGTGAATACATAGACAATACAAAGCGTCCCTAGTATGCCTCTACTTGACTAGCTCGTTAATCAAAGATGGTTATGTTTCCTGACCATAGACATGTATTGTCATTTGATGAACAAGATCACATCATTAGAGAATGATGTGATGGACAAGACTCATCCGTTAGCTTAGCATAATGATTGTTAAGTTTTATGCTTTTTCTTTTTTCATGACTTATACATGTTCCTCTGACTATGAGATTATGCAACTCTCGAATACCGAGGAACACCTTGTGTGCTATCAAACATCACAACGTAACTGGGTAATTATAAAGATGCTCTACAGGTGTCTCCGAAGGTGTTTGTTGGGTTGGCATAGATCGAGATTAGGATTTGTCACTCTGTGTATCGGAGAGATATCTCTGGGCCCTCTCGGGAATGCTCATCACTATAAGCCTTGCAAGCGATATGACTAATGTGTTAGTTATGGGATGATGCATTACATAACAAGTAAAGGGACTTGCCAGTAACAAGATTGAACTAGGTACGAGGATAACCACGATCGAATCTCGGGCAAGTAACATACCGATGACAAAGGGAATAACATATGTTGTTATGCGGTTTGACCGATAAAGATCTTCGTAGAATATGTATGAACCAATATGAGCATCCAGGTTCCGCTATTAGTTATTGACTGGAGATGCATCTCGGTCATGTCTACATAATTCTCGAACCCGTAGGGTCTGCACACTTAATGTTCGATGACGATCTGTATTATGAGTTATGTGTTTTGGTGACCGAAGTTTGTTCAGAGTCTCGGATGAGATCACGTACATGACAAGGAGTCTCAAAATGTTTGAGAGGTAAAGATTGATATATTGGAAGGTTACATCGGACACCAAAATGGTTTCAGGAAGTTTTGGATAAGTTTTGGAGTACCGAGAGGTTATTGGAACCCCCCCGGGAAAGTTAATGGGCCACATGGGCCTTAGTCGATAAGAGAGAGCCGGCCATAGGAGGCGGCGTGCGCCGCCCCTTGCCAATCCTAATTGGACAAGGGGTAGGGGCTGTTCCCCACTTTCCCTCTCCTACTCCCTCTCCCTTTCCCCCTTTGCTATTCCGGAAAGAAGGAAAAATTGGGGGGGGGGGGGCGAATCATACTAGGTTTGGAGTCCTAGTAGGACTCCCCCCTCCATGGCGCACCCCCTGGTGGCCGGCCTCCTCCCCCCTCCTTTATATACGGGGGCAGGGGGCACCCCGAAGGCACAACATTGTCTTAGCCGTGTGCGGTGCCACCTCCACCGTTTACTCCTCTGATTGTATCATCGTAGTGCTTAGGCGAAGCCCTACGCATATCACATCACCAACACCGTCACCACATTGTCGTGCTGACGAAACTCTCCCTCGACCCTCTGCTGGATCAAGAGTTCGAGGGGTGTCATCGAGCTGAACGTGTGCTGAACACGGAGGTGTCATACGTTCAGTACTAGAGCGGTTGGATCATGAAGTCGTTCGACTACATCAACCGTGTTAACCTAACACTTCCGCTTTCGGTCTACGAGGGTACGTGGACAAACTCTCCCCCTCTCGTTGCTATGTATCTCCTAGATAGATCTTGCGTGAGCGTAGGATTTTTTTAAATTGCATGCTATGTTCCCCAACAGTGGCATCTGAGCCAGGTATATGCGTAGATGATATGCACGAGTAGAACACAAAGAGTTGTGGGCGATAATAGTCATACTGCTTACCACCAACGTCTTACTTTGATTCAAGGGTATTGTTGGATGAAGCGGTCCAGACCAATATTACATGACCACGTTCACGAGACCGGTTCTACGGACGTCCTTTGCACACAGGTGGCTGGCGGATGTCTGTTTCTCCAACTTTAGTTGAATCGAGTTTGACTATGGCCGGTCCTTGTTGAATGTTAAAACAACACACTTGATGAAAAATCGTTGTGGTTTTTGATGCGTAGGTAAGAACGGTTCTTGCTAGAAGCCCGTAGAAGCCACGTAAAACTTGCAACAACAAAGTAGAGGACGTCTAACTTGTTTTTGCAGGGCATGTTGTGATGTGATATGGTCAAGACATGATTTCATATAAGTTATTGTATGAGATGATCATGTTTTGTAGAAGTTATCGGCAACTAGCAGGAGCCTTATGGTTGTCGCTTTATTGTATGAAATGCAATCGCCATGTAATTGATTTACTTTATCACTAAGCGGTAGTGATAGTCGTAGAAGCAATAGTTGGCGAGACGACAATGATGCTATGATGGAGATCAAGGTATCAAGCCGGTGACAATGGAGATCATGACGGTGCTTTGGAGATAGAGATCAAAGGCACAAGATGATGATGGCCATATCATGTCACATATTTTTATTGCATGTGATGTTTATCTTTTATGCATCTTATTTTGCTTAGTACAGCGGTAGCATTATAAGATGATCCCTCACTAAATTTCAAGGTATAAGTGTTCTCCCTGAGTATGCACCGTTGCTACAGTTCGTCGTGCCGAGACACCACGTGATGATCGGGTGTGATAGTCTCTATGTTCACATACAACGGGTGCAAGCTAGTTTTGCACGTGCAGAATACTCAGGTTAAACTTGATAAGCCTAGCATATGTAGATATGGCCTCGGAACACTAAGACCGAAAGGTTGAACATGAATCATATAGTAGATATGATCGACATAGAGATGTTCACCATTGAAAACTACTCCATCTCACGTGATGATCGGACACGGTTTAGTTAATATGGACCACGTGATCATTTTGATGACTAGAGGGATGCCTATCTAAGTGGGAGTTCTTTAGTAATATGATTAATTGAACTTTAGTTTATCTTGAACTTAGTCCTGATAGTTTTTTCATATCTATGTTGTTGTAGATGAATGGCCCGTGCTACCGTTCCCTTGAATTTTAATGCGTTTCTAGAGAAAGCTAAGTTGAAAGATGATGATAGCAATTACACAGACTGGGTCCGTAACTTGAGGTTTATCCTCATAGCTACACAGAAGAATTACATCCTTTAAGCACCGCTAGGTGCAAGGCTGCTGCAGGAGCAGATGCTGAGGTTATGAACATCTGGCAAGCTCGATCTGATGACTACTCGATTGTTCAGTGTGCCATGCTTTACGGCTTAGAATCGGGACTTCAAAGACGTTTTGAACGTCATGGAGCATATGAGATGTTCCAAGAGTTGAAGTTAATATTTCAAGCAAATGCCTGAGTTGAGAGATATGATGTCTCCAACAAGTTTTGTAGCTGCAAGATGGAGGACAATAGTTCTGTCAGTGAACACATACTCAGAATGTCTGGGTACCATAACCACTTGACTCAGCTGGGAGTTAATCTTCCTGATGATAGTGTCATTGACAGAGTTCTTCAATCACTGCCACCAAGCTATAAAGGCTTCGTGATGAACTATAATATGCAAGGGATGGAAAAGACCATTCCCGAGCTCTTCGCAATGCTAAAGGCTGCGGAGGTAGAAATCAAGAAGGAGCATCAAGTGTTGATGGTTAACAAGACCACTAGTTTCAAGGAAAAGGGCAAAGGGAAGAAGGGGAACTTCAAGAAGAATAGCAAGCAAGTTGCTACTCCCGGGAAGAAACCCAAGTCTGGACCTAAGCCTAAAACTGGGTGCTTCTACTGCAAATGGAGTGGTCACCGGAAGCGGAACTGCCCCAAGTATTTGGCGGATAAGAAGGGTGGCAAAGTGAAAGGTATATTTGATATACATGTTATTGATGTGTACCTTACTAATGCTAGTAGTAGCTCCTGGGTATGTGATACTGGTTCTGTTGCTCATATTTGCAACTCGAAACAGGGGCTACGGATTAAACGAAGATTGGCTAAGGACGAGGTGACAATGCGCGTCAAAAATGGTTCCAAGGTCGATGTGATCGCCGCCGGCACGCTACCTCTACATCTACCTTCGGGATTAGTTTTAGACCTGAATAATTGTTATTTGGTGCCAGCGTTAAGCATGAACATTATATCTCGATCTTGTTTGATGCGAGACGGTTATTCATTTAAATCAGAGAATAATGGTTGTTCTATTTATATGAGTAATATCTTTTATGGTCATGCACCCTTGATGAGTGGTCTATTTTTGTTGAATCTCGATCGTAGTGATACACATGTTCATAATATTGAAGCCAAAAGATGCAAAGTTAGGAACGATAGTGCAACTTATTTGTGGCTGTAAGTGCATCTAGTGCAACCCCTAGTTGGTTTTGGAGTATTGACGGCAAACGTGGTTGAGGGACTAATGTGTTTGTGAGAATTGCAGGATAACATAGGTAGTGTCCCTCATTGATTCGGTTTACCTACCAGAGATGACCCCTAAAAAGGTCTGAAGACATTGAAGACAATGGTGGTTCGTGAAGACATTCACGACGAAGATTATGACACGTGAAGCTATGCACTTGAAGACTATGGAGTGCGAAGACATAGTTGTTTCGTAGTTTCATTTTCTTCTTTATTGAGCAATAGGAACTGCCGTACTGTTAAGTGGGGTCCAAGTCAACAAAGTCAGAGTGACTGATGTGATGCTCAACCAAATCCTATGTCTTCGAGTGAAGACAATGAGAGCAAATCTTATCCAGAGCTGGATGAGTCAGCTTTGCTTGTAGCCCAAGCCAAGCTGCCGCGTGTGTTTGGAATCTGACCGTTGGACACGTGTCAGTTCCTTAGTGACCAAGGGTCATTTTGGACATATCAGGTTGGGTTGCCTCCTGGCTATAAATAGCCCATCCCCTACACCATAAATTGGTGGCTGCTCAGAGTTAGTGCACAACTTTTATCATTTGAGAGCAACCCACCTCCAAAGCATTTGAGAGAGAAATCCTTGCAAGGACAAAGCCCAAAACACCCAGAGCCAAAGATTGTTAGGCATCATTGAAGTCTTTCTGTTCGAGTGATCTTAAGACTTGTTACACTTAAGGACTATGAATCCTCCAGCCGGTTAGGCATCGCGTTCTGAGCCTCTAAGAGTTATTGTGGATTGCCGGTGTGCGAAGTCTGTGAAGGTTTGGTAGTCTACCTCGAAGACTTACCAGATTATTGGTTGAGGTCTGGGTGTCCTTAGCTCAAGGGGAATAAGGTGAAGACACAGTCTTCTGAGTTAAATCTCAGTCTCCCTAACCAGACGTACTTGTGCAATTGCCTTGGCAAAGGAATCCAGATTTCACAAGAGAACCAAACACATCAAGAGATGCTTCAATTCCATCCGTCATCAAGTGTCGGAGGGGGACATAGAAATTTGCAAGATACACATGGATCTGAATGTTGCAGACCCGTTGACTAAGCCTCTTCCACGAG
The DNA here is from genome assembly GCF_002162155.2 of Triticum dicoccoides. Lineage (NCBI taxonomy): Eukaryota > Viridiplantae > Streptophyta > Magnoliopsida > Poales > Poaceae > Triticum > Triticum dicoccoides. The sequence goes on from NC_041393.1 coordinate 684,513,153, forward strand.
CAAAACATGATCAACACCAAAGCTCCATGCGTGTTAGAATCATTACTATATAATCTAGATTATTGACTCTAGTACAAGTGGGAGACTGAAGGAAATATGCCCTAGAGGCAATAATAAAGTTATTATTTATTTCCTTAATTCAAGATAAATGTTTATTATTCATGCTAGAATTGTATTAAACCGGAAACTTAGTACATGTGTGAATGCATAGACAAACATATAGTCCCTAGTATGCCCCTACTTGACTAGCTCGTTGATATAAGATGGTTATGTTTCCTAACCATACACATGTGTTGTCATTCGATGAATGTGATCACATCATTAGGAGAATGATGTGATGGACATGACCCATCCGTTAGCTTAGCATTATGATCATGTCAGTTTCATTGCTACTGCTTTCTTCATGACTTATACAAGTTCGTCAGACTATAAGATTATGCAACTCCCGAATAACGGAAGAACAATTTGTGTGCTACCAAACGTCACAACATAAATGAGTGATTATAAAGGTGCTCTACAGGTGTCTCTGAAGGTGTTTGTTGGGTTGGCATAGATCGAGATTAGGATTTGTCACTCTGTGTTTCGGAGATGTATCTCTGGGCCCTCTCGGTAATACTCATCACTATAAGCCTTTCAAGCATTGTGACTAATGAGTTAGTTGCGGGATGAAGTATTACAAAACGAGTAAAGAGACTTGCCGGTAATGAGATTAAACTAGGTATGATGATACCAACGATCGAATCTCGGGCAAGTAACATACGATGACAAAGGGAACAATGTATGTTGTTATGCGGTTTGATCGATAAAGATCTTCGTAGCATATGTAAGAACCAATATGAGCATCCAGGTCTCGCTATTGGTTATTGAACGGAGACGTGTCTCGGTCATGTCTACATAGTTTTCGAACCCGTAGGGTCCGCACGCTTAACGTTCGATGACGATTGCTATTATGGTTTTATGTGTTTTGATGTACTGAAGGTTGTTTGGAGTCCCGGATGTGATCACGGACATGACAAGGAGTCTCGAAATGGTCGAGACATAAGGATCGATATATTCGAAGGCTATGTTTGGACACCAGAAAGGTTCCGAGAGGTTCGGGCATTTTTCCGGAGTACCAGGAGGTTACCGGAACCCCCCGGGGAGTCAATGGGCCTTAATGGGTCACGGTGGAAGATAGGAGGAGGCGGCCAAGGTGGGGGCACCCCCTCCAAGCCCAGTATGAATTGGGAAGCGACCCCCCTTTCCTTCTCTCCCTCTCCCTCTTCCTTCTTCTCCTACTCCAACTAGGGAAAGGGGAGACGTACTCCTACAATGCGTAGGACTCCCCCCTGAGGGAGTCCTGGATTAGGGGGTGTCCGGATGGCCGGACTAAGACCTTTGGCCGGACTCCCGGACTATGAAGATACAAGATTGAAGACTCCGTCCCGTGTCCAGATGGGATTTTCCTTGGCGTGGAAGGCAAGCTTGGCGATATGATATGAAGATCTCCTCCCATTGTAACCGACTCTGTGTAACCCTAGCCCTCTCCGGTGTCTATATAAACCGGAGAGTTTTAGTCCGTAGGACGAATAACAATCATACCATAGGCTAGATTCTAGGGTTTAGCCACTCCGATCTCGTGGTAGATCTACTCTTGTACTACCCATATCATCAATATTAATCAAGCAGGAGTAGGGTTTTACCTCCATCGAGAGGGCCCGAACCTGGGTAAAAACATCGTGTCCCTTGTCTCCTGTTACCATCCGCCTAGACGCACAGTTCGGGACCCCCTACCCGAGATCTGCCGGTTTTGACACCGACATTGGTGCTTTCATTGAGAGTTCCGCTGTGTCGTCACCATCAGGAAGGATGCCGCATCCCGTCTTTAAAGACGGCGTCGTTGCTAAAGGAGCTTTGGCTGTCGGCCAAACTCTCCGGCTAGGCAGGTTTTTGATGACCGCCTGTCCGGCCGTCACACCGACGATGACCTCTCGGGCCATCGAAAGCAATCTTCACATCAGCTCGGAGCTTGCCGAGCAGTTAGATCCGATGGAGCTCTTCTCCCTGAACGAGCTCTTGGATCGCATCGCGGCCCTGGGAGTCGCTACTGATTACGACCAGATTGGGCTTAAACCCGATCAGAGAAAGATTGACTCTCCCCAGATTACCCACCACGTCTAAGTGGTGGAAGAACAATGCGGCAAGTCTTCGCCCACCCTAAGGACTAGATGCGTCCGGATTCCCGATCCCTCCAAGCCGGATACCCGCGGAGGGGAGGGTGTCACCCAAACCCTGAACCTAAAGTCAGGCAGCATGCCCGATTCATTGAATAATATCCGAGAAAGCAAGCTTCCGAATTCGGAAACCGCTCGGCCCCTGAATCTTACATCGGGCAGGGTTCCAGATTTAATTCCACCCGTCCACCGAACTATACGGGATTTATCCCTAATACGGCAAGAGTCCGGAGAAATAGTACACCACTACTGGGCCAGATTCCTCCTGGTTATGAACAGGATAAAGGACTGCCGTGAGAAAGAAGCAATTTCACTCTTCTTTAACAACTGCACGGACATCAGAATCCTCAACGCCATAAGTCGCCACGAAATTACACGATTCGCCGACTTGACATCCATAGTACGAAAGTACTGTGCGACTGAAAGCGTTCGGAAAACCGATGATAAATTCTGGGACAATCCGGCCCCGAAGATAACACGAGTCTGAAAGAAAAGGACGCATTATCGCCAGGCATCTGAGCCAAACATCAAAAAACAAAAACCCTCTACAGGGTACAGGACCGTACTGGAAGGATGGCTCAATGGACCCTGTAAAATTCATAATTCAGGGAAAGCCACAGCAACGCACAGCCTCAGAGCATGTTGGATACTACGGCAGGTGGCCAGAAGTGGCGAGGAGCTTTTAACTCCAGCACCCGAAGAATACCTCCCCAGTACGGTGTCGACAGTCTTTGAGACCTTCACATCAAACAATGTAAGGAAACGAACGCTCCGCAACCTTGCTGAAGTCTACCAAGTAGCAACAATAAACCTATGGAGTGACACGGCTATCACCTTTAATGCCAGTGACGAACCTAAATTCCGGACAGCCCGAGCACCACCCGCATTGGTCTTCAGTCCGATAGTGGACGGCTTCCGACTTACAAAGGTACTCATGGATAGCGGCAGCGGACTCAACCTCATCTACGAGGAAACCCTGCGAAAAATGGAAATTGACTGGAGCCGCATTGAGCGAAGCAACACAACTTTTAGGGGAATAATCCCAAGCCGGAAAGCTTGCTGTTCAGGAAAAATCACACTGGATATGGTGTTCGGCACGCCGAACAATTACAGATCCGAGGAGGTCACGTTTCAAGTGGCCCCGTTCAGCAGCGGATACCACGCTCTGCTAGGGCGAGAAGCATTTACAATTTTCCAAGCCATACCCCATTATGGGTACATGAAGCTCAAAATGCCCGGGCCCAACGGAATCATCACTCTCGCAAGTGATCCGGACATAGCGCTCCGCGCTGAAAACAAGACAGCCGCACTGGCCCTGGAGGCATTATCTGAGGCCCTAGCAGCCCAGGAATTAACGGTGTTGCGCTCTACGGTGGACAGGGACGATGTGATACTAGACAAGAGATCCAAGTCCACCTCTTTTAAACCAGCGGACGAAATAGTCAAATTCCAAGTCCATCCAACGGACCCTACAAAAACGGCCTCCATCGGGGCACAATTAAAACCTGATGTAGACACCGCACTCAGAGACTTCCTGCGAGAAAATTGGGACATTTTCGCCTGGCACCCCTCGGATATGCCAGGAATCCCACGTAGGCTGGCCGAGCACAGCCTGAACATCGTAAAAGGGTTTAAACCCGTCAAGCAGACCCTACGGTGTTTTTCCGAACCCAAGAGACAAGCCATGGGAGAGGAGCTAGCAAAACTGTTGGAAGCCGGATTCATCAGAGACATAAAACATTCGGACTGACTAGCAAACCTGGTGATGGTACCAAAGAAGAACAAATCTTGGCGCCTATGTGTCGATTTCAAAGACCTAAACAAGGCCTGTCCAAAGGACCCTTTCCCACTCTCCGAATTGATCAAATCATCGACGCCACCGCAGGACACGACTCATTGTGTTTCCTCGATGCATACTATGGCTACCATCAAATCCAGATGGCAGAGTCAGACCAAGCTGCAACGGCATTCATCACCCCATACGACCCATTCTGCTTCAACACGATGCCCTTCGGGCTCAAAAACGCCGGCGCAACATATCAACGCATAATTGAGACATGTCTGGCCAACCAGATCGGCAAAACAGTCGAAGCATACATAGATGACGTGGTCGTCAAAACAAAACATGTCGATACTCTAGTAGACGACTTGAGGCTCACGTTCGACAATCTCCGAACATATGACATTAAGCTCAACCCGGAAAAATGCGTTTTCAGCGTACCAGCCGGAAAGCTCTTGGGCTTCATCGTATCCGGTAGAGGAATTGAAGCAAACCCAGCCAAGATCCGAGCTCTGTCACAATTGGATACCCCAAAGGACCTCAGAAAAATACAAAAACTGACAGGATGCGTGGCGGCTCTAAGCCGCTTTATCTCCCGCTTAGGAGAAAAGACATTACCCCTCTATCGCCTCCTGCGGCGCACCGACCACTTCGAGTGGATGGATGCCGCCATGGCCGGACTCGAAGAAATAAAAGCTATACTGGCAACAAATCTGGTCCTGGCCGCGCCCAACACGGGCGAACCAATGCTATTATACATCGCGGCAACCCATCAAGTTGAAAGCGCGGTGCTCATCGTCGAACGAGAAGCGGATGGACACAAGTTCCCCCTCCAAAAACCAGTGTACTACGTGTCCACTGTGCTAACTCCATGCAAGTCATGGTACCCGCATTATTAAAAGATAGCATACGCGGTGTTCATGGCATCCCGGAAGCTGCGACACTACTTTCAAGAGTGCTCCATAACAGTGGCATCCGAAGTACCCCTTAATGATATTATAAACAACCGCGACGCAATGGGCCGGATTGCCAAATGGGCCATCGAGCTCCTCCCGTTCGACATAACCTACAAGCCAAGGCGAGCTATTAAGTCGCAGGTTTTGTCTGACTTCATCGCCGAATGGACATTCATTCACATACTAAAAACGGAAACACGAATTAAGTGCGTCCACATTCATTCACATGTATAATTTGCAATTATTTATCCTCTTCACATATGTCCATACCTTTTTACTTTTCCTAATATGAATCAGGGAGACAAAAGCTTACCTTTTTCGGCCGGCCACCACGGAGGGCTAGTGGGCAGCCGACCGCCGGTTAGACGGGTCCATAAACTACAATAAAAAAGAAGTTTACATGGTTATAGCACACGGCATGATGGCAATGCACGGAGACGTGTCCTTCTTAGACTGTCAAAAAAGAAAAGAAGTCGTGAGTTACTAGGACAGGCACCTAGACAACATAGAACACTAGACCATATGCATGCATAGAATATTATAAGGAGCATGCGGTTATGATTTTAAATGGCTTAGAGCCCGCAGCAAGATAAGCCACTGTAGCCATGACACAAAAACAGATTATACACATGAAGGTGCTACCAAAACACCAATAGTAGACATACAAACCTCCATATTCATTCATTTAAGCTAAAGTAATATATACATAGATGAAAATAAGTACATTTTATTTTATCCATATTCACATGGAAAATAATACATCTGTATTATATTATATCTATGAAATTCAAAATAATAAATAATTGTGATAGAAAAGTAGCCTTTTCATAAATAGCGAAATTGCAAAAATATATATGTAATGACATATTTACTTAAAAATAATAATTGTCGGACAAAGGCATATAATTTGGTAAAAGTAAAGGCAATGAAGAACAATATGGAAAAGATAAAACAAACAATCCGTGCCGAATTACCAATTTTTGATTAATATGTACAAATAGTATATTTAGATGGCAAGTGACATTGCGGCATGGAATATTGGAGTAAGTTGACACGTATGCCACACAAAATACTAGAGACACACATGGGAGAAGTAATATGGCGAGACGGGGAGATCCAACAATGAAGGGGGGGGGGGGGATATTACATTGTGCCAAAGTCAATTAGAGCGTGATAAGCCTTCTTGGAACCATTTGGAGGGCATGACATTGCATCGAGGAAAAAAATGATCGCCATTTAATCAATCAGAAGGTGGCTGGATTTAGACATCAACTAACCTCAAGTCCAATAGTGTATATTTTACCTTAGTAAAATGGTTCCCTAAAGGTTTTTGGTGAGAATATAGATGTCAAAAGACAATGAAGTGTGGAGAATAGGAGAAGAGCAAGATAATTCGAAAGTAGATGGTTGACAAATGACACCAAAGCGTCAATACTATCGGTCTTTCATTGATAGTCTTATACTGACAACACTACAATTAGTACAAAAAGATGTTTACCAAATAATGGTTCTGTTTGGATACACAGAATGATGCATCCAATACGCACCCACAATGCTCTAAGCAAATTTGTTTATTGTTTATATTTAGAAAAAGAACAAATGGGATTTTAAGAGAAAGAAGAAGGGTCGAGATTTAAAAATTCATGAAACCTTTATGCAGCATTTTTTTGTTGGGGAACGTAGTAATTTCAAAAAAATTCCTACGCATACGCAAGATCATGGTGATGCATAGCAACGAGAGGGGAGAGTGTTGTCCACGTACCATCGTAGACCGAAAGCGGAAGCGTTATGGCAACGCGGTTGATGTAGTTGTACATCTTCACGATCCGACCGATCCAAGTACCGAACGTACGACACCTCCGAGTTCAGCACACGTTCAGCTCGATGACGATCCCCGGACTCCGATCCAGTAGGGTGTCGGGGATGAGTTCCGTCAGCACGACGGCATGGTGACGATGATGACGTTCTACCGACGCAGGGCTTCGCCTAAGCACCGCTACGATATGACCGAGGTGGAATATGGTGGAGGGGGGCACCGCACACTGCTAAGGAACGATCACGAAGATCAACTTGTGTGTATAGAGGTGCCCCCTCCTCCGTATATAAAGCGGGGAAGGAGGAGGGGGCCTGCCAAGGGGGTGGCGCACCCTAGGAAGGGGAAACCTACTCCAAGTAGGTTTGCCCCTCCCTTTCCTAGTCCAAGAAGAAGGTGGAAGGAAGGAGTGGGAGAGGGGAAAGGCAAGGGGGGCGCTGCCCCCCCTTCCTTGTCCTATTCGGACTCAAGGGGAGGGGGCACGCCTCTAGCCCTGGCCGGCCCATCTCTCTCTCCACTAGGCCCAAACAAGGGCCATTAGTTCCCCGGGGGGGGGGGGTCCGGTAACCCTCCGGCACTCCGGTTTTCTCCGAAATCATCCGGAACACTTCCGGTGTTCGAATATAGTCATCCAATATATCAATCTTTATGTCTCGACCATTTTGAGACTCCTGGTCATGTCCGTGATCACATCCGGGACTCCGAACAACCTTCGGTACATCAAAACAGATAAACTCATAATAAAACTATCATCATAACGTTAAGCGTGCGGACCCTACGGGTTCGAGAACTATGTAGACATGACCTAGAACTGTTTCCGATCAATAACCAATAGCGGAACCTGGATGCTCATATTGGCTCCTACATATTCTACGAAGATCTTTTATCGGTCAAACCGCACAACAACATACGTTGTTCCCTTTGTCATCGGTATGTTACTTGCCCGAGATTCGATCATCGGTATCTCAATACCTAGTTCAATCTCGTTACCGGCAAGTCTCTTTACTCGTTACGTAATGCATCATTCCGTAACCAACTCATTGGCCACATTGCTCGCAAGGCTTATAGTGATGTGCATTACCGAGAGGGCCCAGAGATACCTCTCCGACAATCGGAGTGACAAAACCTAATCTCGAAATACGCCAACTCAACATGTACCTTTGGAGACACCTGTAGAGCTCCTTTATAATCACCCAGTTATGTTGTGACATTTGGTAGCACACAAAGTGTTCCTCCGGTAAACGGGAGTTGCATAATCTCATAGTTGTAGAAACTTTGTATAAGTCATGAAGAAAGCAATAGCAACATACTAAACGATCAAGTGCTAAGCTAACGGAATGGGTCAAGTCAATCACATCATTCTCCTAATGATGTGATCCCGTTAATGAAATGACAACTCATGTCTATTGTTAGGAAACTTAACCATCTTTGATTAACAAGCAAGTGAAGTAGAGGCATACTAGTGACACTATGTTTGTCTATGTATTCACACATGTATTATGTTTCCGGTTAATACAATTCTAGCATGAATAATAAACATTTATCATGAAATGAGGAAATAAATAATAACTTTATTATTGCCTCTAGGGCATATTTCCTTCAGTCTCCCACTTGCACTAGAGTCAATAATCTAGTTCACATCGCCATGTGATTTAAAACCAATATTCACATCTGTATGTGATTAATACCCATAGTTCACATCGTCATGTGATCAACACCCAAAGGGTTTACTAGAGTCAATAATCTAGTTCACATCGCTATGTGATTAACACCCAAAGAGTACTAAGGTATGATCATGTTTTGCTTGTGACAGAAGTTTAGTCAACGGATCTGTCATATTCAGAGCCATATGTATTTTGCAAATATTCTATGTCCACAATGCTCTGCACGGAGCTACTCTAGCTAATTGCTCCCACTTTCAATATGTATCCAGATTGAGACTTAGAGTCATCTGGATTGTTGTAAAAGCTTGTATCGTTGTAACTTTTACGACGAGCTCTTTTATCACTTCCATTATCGAGAAATATTTTCTTAGTCCTCACTAAGGATATTCTTGACCGCTGTCTAGTAATCTACTCTTAGATCAAAATTGTACTCCCTTACCAAACTCAGAGCATGGTATACAATAGGTCTGGTACACAACATAGCATACTTTATAGAACCTATGACTGAGGCATAGGGAATGACTTTTCATTCTCTTTCTTTCTTCTACCATAGTCGGGTTTTGAGTCTTACTCAACTTCACACCTTGCAACACAGGCAAGAACTCTTTCTTTGACAGTTCCATTTTGAACTACTTCAAAATCTTGTCAAGGTATGTACTAATTGAAAATCTTATCAAGCGTCTTGATCTATCTCAATAGATCTTGATGCTCAATACGTAAGTAGCTTTACTGAGGTCTTTCTTTGAAAAAAAATCCTTTCAAACACTCCTTTACTGAGATCTTGACGTTCGGACACACCGTTATGCTGTGTGTTCCAGGTGGCATGAGTTTGTGAAGTATTCCACATTATTTTAACCGAAGGCCAAACTTGTAACTCAAATATTCATCTCCATGATCTGATCATAGAAACTTTATTTTCTTGTTATGATGATTTCCACTTCACTCTGAAGTTCTTTGAACCTTTCAACTATTTCAGACTTATGTTTCATCAAGTAGATATACCCATATCTGCTCAAATCATCTGTGAAGGTCAGAAAATAACGATACCCGCCACAAGCCTTAATACTCATTGGTCTGCATACATCAGTATGTATTATTTCCAACAAGTCAGTAGCTCGTTCCGTTGTTCCGAAGAACAGAGTTTTAGTCATCTTGCCCAAAAGGCACGGTTCGCAAGCATCAAATGATTCATAACAAAGTGATTCTAAAAATCCATCTTTATGGAGTTTCCTCATGTGCTTTACACCGATATGACCCAAACGGCAGTGCCACAAATAAGTTGCACTATCATTATTAACTTTGCATCTTTTGGCATTAATATCATGAATATGTGTATCACTACGATTGAGATCCAACAAACTATTTTCATTGGGTGTATGACCATTGAAGGTTTTATTCATGTAAACAGAACAACAATTATTCTCTGACTTTAAATGAATAACCTTATTGCAATAAACATGATCAACTCATATTCATGTTCAATGCAAACGCCAAATAACATTTATTTAGGTTTAACACTAATCCCGAAAGTATAGGGAGTGTGCGATGATGATCATATCAATCTTGGAACCACTTCCAACACACATCGTTACTTCACCCTCAAGTAGTCTCTGTTTATTCTGTAACTCCTGTTTTGAGTTACTAATTTTTAGCAAGCGAACAAGTATCAAATACTCAGGGGCTACTATAAACACTAGTAAGGTACACATCAATAACCTGTATATCAAATATACACTTGTCCACTTTGCCATCCTTATTATCCACCAAATATTCAAGGCATTTCCGCTTCCAGTGATCATTTCCTTTGAAGTTGAAGCACTTAGTTTCAGGCTTTGGTCCAGCTTTGAGCTTCTTCACGGGAGTGACAACTTGTTTTCCATTCTACTTGAAGTTTCCCTTTCTTTCCCTTTGCCCTTTTCTTGAAACTAGTGGTCTTTTCAATCATCAACACTTGATGCTCTTTCTTGATTTCTACCTTCGTCGATTTCAACATCACGAAGAGCTCGGGAATCATTTTCGTCATCCCTTGCATGCTATAGTTCATCACGAAGTTCTAGTAACTTTAGTGATGGTGACTAGAGAATTCTGTCAATCACTATCTTATCTGGAAGATTAACTCCCATTTGATTCAAGCAATTGAAGTACCCAGACAATCTGAGCACATGCTCACTAGTTGAGCGATTCTCCTCCATCTTTTAGCTATAGAACTTGTTGGAGACTTCATATCTCTCAACTCGGGTATTTGCTGGAAATATTAACTTCAACTCCTGGAACATCTCATATGGTCCATGACATTCAAAACGTCTTTGAAGTCCCGATTCTAAGCCTTTTAAGCATGGTGCACTAAACAATCAAGTAGTCATCATTTTGAGCTAGCCAAACATTCATAATGTCTGCATCTGCTCCTGCAATAGGTTTGTCACCTAGCGGTGCATCAAGGAATTAATTCTTCTGTGCAGCAATGAGGATAAACCTCAGATCACGGACCAAGTCCGCATCATTGCTACTAACATTTTTCAACTTAGTTTTCTCTAGGAACACATATAAAAACATAGGGACGCAAAAACATAGGGAAGCAACAACGCGAGCTGTTGATCTACAACATAATTTGCAAAATACTACAATGACTAAGTTCATGATAAATTTAAGTTCAATTAATCATATTACTTAAGAACTCCCACTTAGTCAGACATCTCTCTAGTCATCGAAGTGATGACGTGATCCAAATCAACTAAACCATGTCCGATCATCACGTGAGATGGAGTAGTTTCAATGGTGAACATCACTATGTTGATCATATCTACTATATGATTCACGTTCGACCTTATGGTCTCCGTGTTCCGAGGCCATATCTGTATATGCTAGGCTCGTCAAGTTTAACCTGAGTATTCCACATGTGCAACTGTTTTGCACCCATTGTATTTGAACGTAGAGCCTATCACACCCGATCATCACGTGGTGTCTCAGCACGAAGAACTTTCGCAACGGTGCATACTCAGGGAGAACACTTCTTTATAATTAGTGAGAGATGATCTTAAAATGCTACCGTCAATCAAAGCAAGATAAGATGCATAAAGGATAAACATCACATGCAATCAATATAAGTGATATGATATGGCCATCATCATCTTGTGCTTGTGATCTCCATCTCCGAAGCACCATCGTGATCACCATCGTCACCGGCGCGACACCTTGATCTCCATCGCAGCATCATTGTCGTTACGCCATCTGTTGCTTCTATGACTATCGCTACCGCTCAGAGATAAGTAAAGCAATTACAGGGCATTTGCATTTCATACAATAAAGCGACAACCATATGGCTCCTGCCAGTTGCCGATAACTTCGGTTACAAAACATGATCATCTCATACAATATAGCATCACGTCTTGACCATATCACATCACAACATGCCCTGCAAAAACAAGTTAGACGTCCTCTAGTTTGTTGTTGCAAATTTTACGTGGCTGCTACGGGCTGAGAAAGAACCGTTGTTACCTACGCATCAAAACCACAACGATAGTTCATCAAGTTAATGCTGTTTTAACCTTCACAAGGACCGGGTGTAGCCACACTCGGTTCAACTAAAGTTGGAGAAACAGACACCCGTCAGCCACCTGTGTGCAAAGCACGTCGGTAGAACCAGGCTCGTGTAAGCATACGCGTAATGTCGGTCCGGGCCGCTTCATCCAACAATACCGCCGAACCAAAGTATGATATGCTAGTAAGCAGTATGACTTGTATCGCCCACAACTCACTTGTGTTCTACTCGTGCATATAACATCTACGCATAAAACCAGGCTCTGATGCCACTATTGGGGAACGTAGTAATTTCAAAAAATTTCCTACGCACACGCAAGATCATGGTGATGCATAGCAAGAGAGGGGAGAGTGTTGTCCACGTACCCTCGTAGACCAAATGCGGAAGCGTTATGATAACGCGGTTGATGTACTCGTACGTCTTCACGATCTGACCGATCCAAGTACCGAACGTACGGCACCTCCGAGTTCAGCACACGTTCAGCTCGATGACGATCCCCGGACTCTGATCCAGCAGGGTGTCGGGGATGAGTTCCGTCAGCACGACGGCGTGGTGACGACGATGATGTTCTACCAACGCAGGGCTTCGCCTAAGCACCACTACGATATGACCAAGGTGGAATATGGTGGAGGGGGGCACCGCACACGGCTAAGGAACGATCACAAATATCAACTTGTGTGTATAGAGGTGCCCCCTCCTCCATATATAAAGGGGGGAAGCAGGAGGGGGCCGGCCAAGCGGGTGGCGCACCCTAGGAGGGGGAAACCTACTCCAAGTAAGTTTGCCCCTCCCTTTCCTAGTCTAAGAAGGAGGGGGAAGGAAGGAGTGGGAGAGGGGAAAGGCAAGGGGGGTGCCGCCCCCCTTCCTTGTCCTATTCGGACTCAAGGGGAGGGGGCGCGCCTCTTTCCCTGGCCGGCCCATCTCTCTCTCAACTAGGCCCCAACAAGTCCCATTAG
>NC_041393.1:684526436-684531997 GCF_002162155.2 Triticum dicoccoides
CCTCCGTCACTCCGGTTTTCTCCGAAATCACCCGGAACACTTCCGGTGTCCGAATATAGTCGTCCAATATATCAATCTTTATGTCTCGACCATTTCGAGACTCCTCATCATGTCCATGATCACATCCGGGACTCTGAACAACCTTCGGTACATCAAAACATATAAACTCATAATAAAAGTGTCATCATAACGTTAAGCGTGCGGACCCTACGGGTTCGAGAACTATGTAGACATGACCTAGAACTATTTCCGGTCAATAACCAATAGCGGAACCTGGATGCTCATATTGGCTCCTACATATTCTACGAAGATCTTTTATCGGTCAAACCGCACAACAACATACATTGTTCCCTTTGTCATTGGTATGTTACTTGCCCGAGATTCGATCGTCGGTATCTCAATACCTAGTTCAATCCCGTTACCGGCAAGTCTCTTTACTCGTTATGTAATGCATCATTCCGTAACCAACTCATTGGCCACAATTCTTGCAAGGCTTATAGTGATGTGCATTACCGAGAGGGCCCAGAGATACCTCTCCGACAATCGGAGTGACAAAACCTAATCTCGAAATACGCCAACTCAACATGTACCTTTGGAGACACCTGTAGAGCTCCTTTATAATCACCCAGTTATGTTGTGACATTTGGTAGCACACAAAGTGTTCCTCCGGTAAACGGGAGTTGCATAATCTCATAGTTGTAGGAACTTTGTATAAGTCATGAAGAAAGCAATAGCAACATACTAAACGATTAAGTGCTAAGCTAACGGAATGGGTCAAGTCAATCACATCATTCTCCTAATGATGTGATCCCGTTAATGAAATGACAACTCATGTCTATTGTTAGGAAACTTAACCATCTTTGATTAACAAGCAAGTGAAGTAGAGGCATACTAGTGACACTATGTTTGTCTATGTATTCACACATGTATTATGTTTCCGGTTAATACAATTCTAGCATGAATAATAAACATTTATCATGAAATAAGGAAATAAATAATAACTTTATTATTGCCTCTAGGGCATATTTCCTTTAGTCTCCCACTTGCACTAGAGTCAATAATCTAGTTCACATCGCCATGTGATTTAAAACCAATATTCACATCTGTATGTGATTAATACCCATAGTTCACATCGTCATGTGATCAACACCCAAAGGGTTTACTAGAGTCAATAATCTAGTTCACATCGCTATGTGATTAACACCCAAAGAGTACTAAGGTATGATCATGTTTTGCTTGTGACAGAAGTTTAGTCAACGGATCTGTCATATTCAGAGCCATATGTATTTTGCAAATATTCTATGTCCACAATGCTCTGCACGGAGCTACTCTAGCTAATTGCTCCCACTTTCAATATGTATCCAGATTGAGACTTAGAGTCATCTGGATTGGTGTAAAAGCTTGTATCGTTGTAACTTTTACGACGAGCTCTTTTATCACTTCCATTATCGAGAGATATTTTCTTAGTCCTCACTAAGGATATTCTTGACCGCTGTCTAGTGATCTACTCTTAGATCAAAATTGTACTCCCTTGCCAAACTCAGAGTAAGGTATACAATAGGTCTGGTACACAGCGTAGCATACTTTATAGAACCTATGACTGAGGCGTAGGGATGACTTTTCATTCTCTTTCTATTTTCTACCATAGTCGGGTTTTGAGTCTTACTCAACTTCACACCTTGCAACACAGGCAAGAACTCTTTCTTTGACAGTTCCATTTTGAACTACTTCAAAATCTTGTCAAGGTATGTACTAATTGAAAATCTTATCAAGTGTCTTGATCTATCTCAATAGATCTTGATGGTCAATACGTAAGTAGCTTTACTGAGGTCTTTGTTTGAAAAAAAATCCTTTCAAACACTCCTTTACTGAGATCTTGACGTTCGGACACACAGTTATGTTGTGTGTTCCAGGTGGTATGAGTTTGTGAAACTATTCCACATTATTTTAACCGAAGGACAAAGTTGTAACTCAAATATTCATCTCCATGATCTGATCACAGAAACTTTATTTTCTTGTTATGATGATTTCCACTTCACTCTGAAGTTCTTTGAACCTTTCAACTATTTTAGACTTATGTTTCATCAAGTAGATATACCCATATCTGCTCAAATCATCTGTGAAGGTCAGAAAATAACGATACCCGCCACAAGCCTTAATACTCATTGATCTGCATACATCAGTATGTATTATTTCCAACAAGTCAGTAGCTCGTTCCGTTGTTCCGAAGAACAGAGTTTTAGTCATCTTGCCCAAAAGGCACGGTTCGCAAGCATCAAATGATTCATAACAAAGTGATTCTAAAAATCCATCTTTATGGAGTTTCCTCATGCGCTTTACACCGATATGACCCAAACGGCAGTGCCACAAATAAGTTGCACTATCATTATTAACTTTGCATCTTTTGGCATTAATATCATGAATATGTGTATCACTACGATTGAGATCCAACAAACTATTTTCATTGGGTGTATGACCATTGAAGGTTTTATTCATGTAAACAGAACAACAATTATTCTCTGACTTTAAATGAATAACCTTATTGCAATAAACATGATCAACTCATATTCATGCTCAATGCAAACGCCAAATAACATTTATTTAGGTTTAACACTAATCCCGAAAGTATAGGGTGTGTGCGATGATGATCATATCAATCTTGGAACCACTTCCAACACGCATCGTTACTTCACCCTCAAGTAGTCTCTGTTTATTCTGTAACTCCTGTTTCGAGTTACTAATTTTTAGCAACCAAACAAGTATCAAATACCCAGGGGCTACTATAAACACTAGTAAGGTACACATCAATAACCTGTATATCAAATATACCCTTGTTCACTTTGCCATCCTTCTTATCCACCAAATATTATGGGCATTTCCGCTTCTAGTGACCATTTCCTTTGCAGTAGAAGCACTTAGTTTCAGGCTTTGGTCCAGCTTTGGGCTTCTTCACGGGAGTGAGAACTTGTTTGCCATTCTACTTGAAGTTTCCCTTTCTTTCCCTTTGCCCTTTTCTTGAAACTAGTGGTCTTGTCAATCATCAACACTTGATGCTCTTTCTTGATTTCTACCTTTGTCGATTTCAACATCACGAAGAGCTCGGGAATCGTTTTCGTCATCCCTTGCATGCTATAGTTCATCACGAAGTTCTAGTAACTTTAGTGATGGTGACTAGAGAATTCTATCAATCACTATCTTATCTGGAAGATTAACTCCCATTTGATTCAAGCGATTGAAGTACCCAGACAATCTGAGCACATGCTCACTAGTTGAGCGATTCTCCTCCATCTTTTAGCTATAGAACTTGTAGGAGACTTCATATCTCTCAACTCGGGTATTTGATGGAAATATTAACTTCAACTTCTCGAACATCTCATATGGTCCATGACGTTCAAAACGTCTTTGAAGTCCCGATTCTAAGCCGTTTAAGCATGGTGCACTAAACTATCAAGTAGTCATCATTTTGAGCTAGCCAAACGTTCATAACGTCTGCATCTGCTCCTGCAATAGGTTTATCACCTGGCGGTGCATCAAGGAATTAATTCTTTTGTGCAGCAATGAGGATAAACCTCAGATCATGGACCAAGTCCGCATCATTGCTACTAACATTTTTCAACTTAGTTTTCTCTAGGAACACATATAAAAACATAGGGACACAAAAACATAGGGAAGCAACAACGTGAGCTATTGATCTACAACATAATTTGCAAAATACTACAATGACTAAGTTCATGATAAATTTAAGTTCAATTAATCATATTACTTAAGAACTCCCACTTAGACAGACATCTCTCTAGTCATCAAAGTGATCACACGATCCAAATCAACTAAACCATGTCCGATCATCACGTGAGATGGAGTAGTTTCAATGGTGAACATCACTATGTTGATCATATCTACTATATGATTCACGTTCGACCCTTCGGTCTCCGTGTTCCGAGGCCATATCTGTATATGCTAGGCTCATCAAGTTTAACCTGAGTATTCCGCGTGTGCAACTATTTTGCACCCATTGTATTTGAATGTAGAGCCTATCACACCCGATCATCACGTGGTGTCTTAGCACGAAGAACTTTCGCAACGGTGCATACTCAGGGAGAACACTTCTTGATAATTAGTGAGAGATCATCTTAAAATGCTACCGTCAATCAAAGCAAGATAAGATGCATAAAGGATAAACATCACCTGCAATCAATATAAGTGATATCATATGGCCATCATCATCTTGTGCTTGTGATCTCCATCTGCGAAGCACCGTTGTGATCACCATCGTCACCGGCGCGACACCTTGATCTCCATCGTAGCATCATTGTTGTTACGCCATCTGTTGCTTCTACGACTATCGCTACCGCTTAGAGATAAGAAAAGCAATTACAGGGCGTTTGCATTTCATACAATAAAGCGACAACCATATGGCTCCTGCCAGTTGCCGATAACTTAGGTTACAAAACATGATCATCTCATACAATATAGCATCACGTCTTGACCATATCACATCACAACATGCCCTGCAAAAACAAGTTAGACATCCTCTAGTTTGTTGTTGCAAATTTTACGTGGCTGCTACGGGCGGAGCAAGAACCATTCTTACCTACGCATCAAAACCACAACAATAGTTCGTCAAGTTAGTGCTGTTTTAACCTTCGCAAGGACCGGGCGTAGCCACACTCGGTTCAACTAAAGTTGGAGAAACAGACACCCGCCAGCCACCTGTGTGTAAAGCACGTCGGTAGAACCAGTCTCGCGTAAGCGTACGCGTAATGTCGGTCCAGGCCGCTTCATCCAACAATACCGCCGAACCAAAGTATTACATGCTGGTAAGCAGTATGACTTTTATCGCCCACAACTCACTTGTGTTCTACTCGTGCATATAACATCTACGCATAAAACTAGGCTCTGATGCCACTGTTGGGGAACGTAGTAATTTCAAAAAATTTCCTACGCACACGCAAGATCATGGTGATGCATAGCAATGAGAGGGGAGAGTGTTGTCCACGTACCCTCGTAGACCGAAAGCAGAAGCGTTATGATAACGCGGTTAATGTAGTCGTATGTCTTCACGATCCGACCGATCCAAGTACCGAACGTACGGCACCTCCGAGTTCAGCACACATTCAGCTCGATGACGATCCCCGAACTCTGATCCAGCAGGGTGTCGGGGATGAGTTCCGTCAGCACGACGGCGTGGTGATGATGATGATGTTCTACCAACGCAGGGATTCGCCTAAGCACCGCTACGATATGACCGAGGTGGAATATGGTGGAGGGGGCACAGCACACGGCTAAGGAACGATCACGAAGATCAACTTGTGTGTATAGAGGTGCCCCCCTCCTCCGTATATAAAGGGGGGAAGCAGGAGGGGCCGGCCAAGGGGGTGGCGCACCCTAGGAGGGGGAAACCTACTCCAAGTAGGTTTGCCCCTCCCTTTCCTAGTCCAAGAAGGAGGGGGAAGGTAGGAGTGGGAGAGGGGAAAGGCAACGGGGACGCCGCCCCCCCTTCCTTGTCCTATTCGGACTCAAGGGGAGGGGGCGCACCTCTTGCCCTAGCCGTCCCATCTCTC
>NC_041393.1:684532328-684566821 GCF_002162155.2 Triticum dicoccoides
CCCATCTCTCTCTCCACTAGGCCCCAACAAGGCCCATTAGTTCCCGGGGGGGGGGGGTTCGGTAACCCTCCGGCACTCCGGTTTTCTCCGAAATCACACGGAAGACTTCCAGTGTACGAATATAGTCGTCCCATATATAAATCTTTATGTCTCGACCATTTCGAGACTCCTCGTCATGTCCATGATCACATCCAGGACTCCGAACAACCTTAGGTACATCAAAACTTATAAACTCATAATAAAAGTGTCATCGTAACGTTAAGCGTGCGGACCCTACGTGTTCGAGAACTATGTAGACATGACCTAGAACTATTTCCGGTCAATAACCAATAGCGGAACCTGGATGCTCATATTGGCTCCTACATATTCTACGAAGATCTTTTATCGGTCAAACCGCACAACAACATACATTGTTCCCTTTGTCATTGGTATGTTACTTGCCCGAGATTCGATCATCGGTATCTCAATACCTAGTTCAATCCCATTACCAGCAAGTCTCTTTACTCGTTATGTAATGCATCATTCCGTAACCAACTCATTGGCCACATTGCTTGCAAGGCTTCTAGTGATGTGCATTACCGTGAGGGCCCAGAGATACCTCTCCGATAATTGGAGTGACAAAACCTAATCTCAAAATATGCCAACTCAACATGTACCTTTGGAGACACATATAGAGCTCCTTTATAATCACCCAATTACGTTGTGATGTTTCGTCGCACACAAAGTGTTCCTTCGGTAAATGGGAGTTGCATAATCTCATAGTTGTAGGAACTTTGTATAAGTCATGAAGAAAGCAATAGCAACATACTAAACGATCAAGTGCTAAGCTAATGGAATGGGTCAAGTCAATCACATGATTCTCCTAATGATGTGATCCCGTTAATCAAATGACAACTCATGTCTATTGTTAGGAAACTTAACCATCTTTGATTAACAAGCTAGTCAAGTAGAGGCATACTAGTGACACTATGTTTGTCTATGTATTCACACATGTATTATGTTTCCGGTTAATACAATTCTAGCATGAATAATAAACATTTATCATGAAATAAGGAAATAAATAATAACTTTATTATTGGCTCTAGGGCATATTTCCTTCAGTTTTGTCACAAGTAACGTTGATCTGTTGATGAGTTGTGGCTGTATTACAATAGGAAATGTTCTCCAGAACTATTGATTACAACTAGGTACATCTATACACAAATGAAACTATGTGCTGTAAAAATATTATTAGATAACAAAATATTTAAAAATTAAAATATACATTAGTGTCCGAACAATTAGGAAACAATGACGCATCACAGTCTCAACTTACCAACTTGCATCAACCATTAAGCAAATAAGAGCGCGAGAAAAAAGATCACTTAGAGAAGAATCTGTATGCATCAAGTGGGAAATAGAAGTGGGAAAAGGGTCAGAAAGTTACGTATGTGCAAAAAAATGTTCATAATTAAAATCTAAAATTCAACCGGATAATATTATTAAAAAGATAGACACTAATATATCAGTGCGAAAAAGTAAAACTGAAAAAATAGTGTCGGATTTTAATATTGAAATTGATACCTCAGTGTCTTCCTTCTTTTGTATCCACTCACAAAGGTCTTTCAACACAACCTTATAAACCTTTAAAAAATATTTTCAATTTAGTATAATATTTTATTTACCAGGAATGACATACACATGGCAATGTAGTTGATAAATCTAGCCGCGCAAATGCGCGGGTTACACTTCTAGTTTTTATTGAATGGAGGAGCTGTCAGTTGGTGCAGTTCCAAGCAAAGCGTCGTGGCGGGATCTACGTGTGAAGCGGAGTACATTGCTGCATTGGAAGCAATGAATGAAGGAGTTTGGATGAAGGAGTTCATATCCGATCTAGGTGTCATACCTAGTGCATCGGGTCCTATGAAAATCTTTTGTGACAATACTATTGCAATTGCCTTGGCAAAGGAATCTAGGTTTTACAAGAGAACCAAACACATAAAGAGACGCTTCAATTCCATCCGTCATCAAGTGTCGGAGGGGGACATAGAAATTTGCAAGATACACACGAATCTGAATATTGCAGACCCGTTGACTAAGCCTCTTCCACGATCAAAACATGTTCAACACCAAAACTCCAGGGGTGTTAGAATCATTACTATGTAATCTAGATTATTGACTCTAGTGCAAGTGGGAGACTGAAGGAAATATGCCCTAGAGGCAATAATAAAGTTATTATTTATTTTCTTAATTCATGATAAATGTTTATTATTCATCCTAGAATTGTATTAACCAGAAACTTAGTACATGTGTGAATACATAGACAAAACATATAGTCCCTAGTATGCCTCTACTTGACTAGCTTGATGTTATGTTTCCCAACCATAGACATGTGTTGTCAGTTGCTGAACGGGATCACATCATTAGGAGAATGATGTGATGGACATGACCCATCCGTTAGCTTAGCATTATGACCGTGTCAGTTTCATTGCTACTGCTTTCTTCATGACTTACACAAGTTCCTCAGACTATGAGATTATGCAACTCCCGAATACCGGAAGAACACTTTGTGTGCTACCAAACGTCACAACATAAGTGAGTGATTATAATGGTGCTCTACAGGTGTCTCCGAAGGTGTTTGTTGGGTTGGCATGGATCGAGATTAGGATTTGTCACTCCGTGTTTCGGAGAGGTATATCTAGGCCCTCGCGGTAATACTCATCACTACAAGCCTTGCAAGCATTGTGACTAATAAGTTAGTTGTGGGATGAAGTATTACGAAACGAGTAAAGAGACTTGCCGGTAATGAGATTGAACTAGGTATGATGATACCGACGATCGAATCTCGGGCAAGTAACATACCGATGACAAAGGGAACAATGTATGTTGTTATGCGGTTTGACCGATAAAGATCTTCATAGAATATGTAGGAACCAATATGAGCATTTAGGTTCCGCTATTGGTTATTGACCGGAGACGTGTCTCGGTCATGTCTACATATTTCTCGATCCTGTAGGGTCCGCACGCTTAACATTCGATGACGATTGGTATTATGAGTTTATGTGTTTTGATGTACCGAAGGTTGTTCGGAGTCCGGGACGTGATCACAGACATGACGAGGAGTCTCGAAATGGTCGAGACATAAAGATCAATATATTGGAAGGCTATGTTTGGACAATGGAAAGGTTCCGAGAAGTTCGGGCATTTTTCCGAAGTATCGGGAGGTTACCGGAACCCCCCGGGGAGTCAGTGGGCCTTAATGGCCATGGTGGAAGAGAGGAGGAGGCGGCCAAGGTGGGGGTGCCCCCACAAGCCCAATCCGAATTGGGAAGGGGGGCCGGCCCCCCTTTCCTTCTGTCCCTCTCCCTCTTCCTTGTTTTCCTACTCCAACTAGGGAAAGGGGAGACCTACTCCTAGTAGGAGTAGGACTCCCCCCTTGGGCGCGCCATAGAGGGCTGGCCCTCCCCCTTCTCCACTCCTTTATATACAGGGGAGGGGGGCACCCCAAAGACACACAAACTGACAATTGTTTTAGCGTGTGCGGTGCCCCCCTCCAAAGATTTCCACCTTGGTCATATCATCGTAGTGCTTAGGCGTAGCCCTGTGCCGGTAACTTCATCATCACCATCACCACGCCATCGTGATGACGAAACTCTCCCTCGACCTCAGCTGGATCTAGAGTTCGTGGGACGTCACCGAGCTGAAGGTGTGCAAATCGCGGAGGTGCCGTACCTTCGGTGCTAGGATCGGTTGGATCGTGAAGATGTACGACTAGATTAACCACGTTGTCATAACGCTTCCTCTTTCGGTCTACGAGGGTACGTAGAAAACACTCTCCCCTCTCGTTGCTATGCATCACCTAGAGATCGATCTTGCATGATCGTAGGATTTTTTTTGAAATTACTGCGTTCCGAACACTGACTACCCCTACTGAAAGAACAAGATGCAGATGCATCTTCAAGCCATCGATGTTGATCTCTGGTATGTCGTCAAGACTGGCATTCCCAAAGTCGGTGAAGGCATCACCACTGCTGATGTCAAGAGATTTGCTCAATTGGACTCAACCGCCAAGAACATCATTTGTGGTCATCTGACCAAAGGGCAGTATGGCGGTGTGAGTGCACTGGAAACTGTAAAGCTGGTCTGGGATTGGCTGTCCAAGGTGAATGAAGGCGTCTCAACTCAGAGAGACTAAAGAATCGATGTTCTTCACAATCTATTCAACCACTTCAATAGAAATGACAATGAAAATGTCCAGCTCACGTTCGATCGCTTGACTCATATCACCAATGAGCTTCGTGTTCTCGGTGCCACTGAGATCACCAAGCATGAGATCATGAAGAAGCTTCTGAGATCACTTGATAGCTCATTTGACACCTTAGCACTAATGATACAAGAATGTCCAGACTTCAAAGATCTCGATCCGTCTGACAAACTTGAGAGGCTCAACACCCATGAGTTCCAGCTATCTGAGAAACGTGATATCTATGGTCCCAACTATGGCCGAACCCGTGCTCTGAAGGCAAAGGCTGCTTCCTCATCTGAATAAGAATCTGACTGTAGCTCTAGCGATCCTGAAGAGCTTGGCAAAGAACTTGCAATGCTTGTGAGGAAGTTTCAGAAGTTCTCCAAGAAGAATCAGTTCAGCAAGTCTTCAAGATCTAGCTCCAAGAACGACAAGGCTTCATCACGTGACTACAAGAAGAGGACTTGCCACAAATGCAAGAAGACAGGCCACTACATCTCCGAGTGTCCTCAGTGGGATAAGCAATCAAAGAAGAAGAAGAAGAGCAAGGAATATGATTCTGATGACAACAAGAAGAAGAAATCTTCAAAATCTTCTTCAAAGTCTTCATCAAATTCTTCATCTCACAAGAAGACCTCATCAAGCAAGGCCCGTGCATTTATTGGCAAGGAAATGGATTCAGAGGAGGAGTCTGCCTCAGAGGAGGCGGAGGTGGAGTCTCAGGAGGAGTCTGATTCAGGCGTGGAAAGCCTGGCTCTATCATCAGCGTTCGTTGCCAAGTCAATCTTCAACATTGAAGACAATGGTCACATCATTGAAGCCAAAGCTGATGATGATGGTGATGATGATGACTCTGCTCCTACCTACTGCTTCATGGCATGTGGTGCCAAGGTAACTTCACGTGATGCCTATTTCCGAACTTCCAGTGAAGATGAATCAGAATGTGAATCCAAACCTAGATATAAGATACTTGCTAAAATTGCAAGTGAGCAACAAACTGCTATGGAACATATTCAAAAGCTGCTAGAAAAAAGCGATGACCTGTTGCACACGGAAATGAATCGAACTCAGTCCTTAATCGAAGACTTTAAAAGTCTTTGCGTTAAGTACAAAGATCTTGAAAGTCATGATGAAACTCTCTCAGGCTCTCATCAGAAGCTTTCCTATGATTATCTTCAAAGGAAGAAGGATCTAGAGAAACTGAGAGCGTCTCATGAAGATCTTCAAAAAGAGAACGATTCACTACTCGCCCAACAGATCAGTGTCGCCCAGGTAGAATTTTTTCCACCATGCTTAAAGTGTCTTGAGCGCGATAATGCTGTCTCTGTTGCTGGATGTTCTACTGCTTCTGATGTTGCAATATCTTCAACTACTGATGTGGTAACTAACCCCTCTACTAAGGATGCCACTACTATTGCTGATGAGAATGCTAGGTTGAAGACATTGCTTGAGACTGGCATGTACAATAGCCTCAAAGGGCATCAAACCTTGTGTGATGTCCTTAAGAAACAGATTCTGAACCAAGACCCTAGGAAAGAGGGTGTTGGGTTCGAGAGGAAAATGAACGTTGATGGTTCATATTGGACGCCTGAGCAGTACCCCAAAACCACCTGGGTTGCTGCTAAGGATCCTTCAGTGGACCCATCCACTTTATCTGGCTTCACTTGCGCTAATCCAATTGTCATTGATGAATCCTTTGATGCAAATTATAAACTGTTTAAGAATCAGAATGGTGAAGTGTTTGCCAGGTACATTGGTACTAACTGCAGGAATGGGTCACCGCAGAAGAAGATCTGGGTGCCCAAAAGTTGTCTTGAGAAGCTTCCCATGAATGTCATCATGACACCACCTGGGAAGAAGACAAACCCCCGACCAAAGATATCATACGGTACAAAGGCTTCATACAGACAGAGGACCCCTCATGGTCACCCTAATGCCAATGTTTTGTAGGAGAATCGCTATGAGACTCATGATTACAAAACTAAGAACTTTTCTGCATATTCTTATGAGTATTATTCTCCTCCTGCGAAGCTATTTGCTAGGGCTCCCAAGCCAAAGTTCTCAGATGCTGCACTTAGACTTGTTGCTTCTAAGCCACCCCTAAAGATGTGGGTGGTTAAGAAGAACTAATTTCTCTTGCAGGGAAAGTTCTCCAGCCGGAAAGCAAAATCTTCTAACGAAAATGCTGGAGACCTAAAACCTCTTGTGGGATGCAAGATAAAATGCTCCAATGGTCTTATGATGTATTTCGTCCCAGGGTTCCTTGACGAGCATCCTATCATGCCTAACCAGAATCTAAACTTTGATAATATGCTTGTTCGCTACATGTTTCTGCTTCACAATACTCTTGGTGAAGCCTATCCCGCTAACTGCACTGTAGGGTACAACTCCGAAAGCCACTGAATGGATTATGGACAGTGGCTACACCAACCACATGACTGGTGATCGAAGTCTTCTTATGGATTCAACCCGACATCCATCTACTACGAGCCACATCACATTCGCTGACACTGGTAAAAGCAAGGTATTGGGCGTTGGTAGAGTTGCTATCTCAAAGGATAAGCACATGGATAAAGTGACGCTTGTGGAATCCCTTGGATACAACTTAACGTCTGTGTCAATGCTCTGTGATCTGAACATGATTGTGATATTTGTAAAATATCGTTGTCTTGTGCTAATGGAATCTAACAAATCTCGAGTCTTCGAAGGCTATCGAAGATGTGATCTGTATATGGTAGATTTATCAGTAGGACCACAACTTGCTGTATGCATTCTAGCAAAGGCTTCAGAATGCTGGCTATGGAATCAACGGCTAGGACATGCGGGCATGAGGAACCTATAAACTCTCGCAAAGAAGAAGCACATCATTGGCATCGAGGGTGTCAAGTTCAAGAAGGATCATCTATGTGTTGCCTGTGAAGCTGGAAAGATGACTAGAGCCAAGCATCCCTCGAAGACAATCATGACTACCTCACGCCCCTTCGAGCTGCTTCACCTGGATCTATTTGGCCCTACTCACTACTCTACCCTTACTACTACTACACATCTCTATGGCTTCGTTGTTGTTGATGATTACTCAAGATACACCTGGGTGCACATTATTCTCTATAAGACTGAAGTGCAGGATATCTTCAGACATTTATCTTGATACTTTGGGCATCACACATGAGTTCTCTACTCCTTACACACCTCAGCAGAATGGCATCGTGGAGCACAAAGAACACTCATTGAGATGGCGCGAACGATGCTTGATGAGTACAAGACTCCAAGAAAATTCTAGCCTGAAGCCATTGATACTGCATGCCACATCATCAACAGAGTATATCTTCACAAGTTCTTCAAGAAGACATCTTATGAACTTCTGACTGGTAAGAAGCCAAACATTAGTTACTTCAAAGTCTTTGCTGCCAGGTGCTGGATCAAAGATCCACATCACACG
Source organism: Triticum dicoccoides (assembly GCF_002162155.2). Lineage (NCBI taxonomy): Eukaryota > Viridiplantae > Streptophyta > Magnoliopsida > Poales > Poaceae > Triticum > Triticum dicoccoides. The sequence goes on from NC_041393.1 coordinate 684,539,993, forward strand.
TCTAAATTCGCATCGAAAGCACATGAAGGTTTTATGGTTGGTTACAGAAAGGACTCGCACACCTACAGAGTCTTCAACCTCTTTTACTATAAAGTGGTTCAAACTATAGATGTGCGGTTCGATGAGACTAACGACTCGCAAAGAGAGCACCTGCCAAATGTGCTAGATGAAACTACACCAGGTGAAGCTATCAAGTTGATGGGCACTAGAGAAATCATACCCACAGAGGAACAAACTGAGGATGAGATTATCATTTCTGTATCTAATCAACCTGAAGACAATGCTTAGTCCGAAGCCAATTGTGAAGATGAAGACAATAGTCAGTCAGATCAAAATCTTCGTCCAGCTCAGCCTCAGGTTGCAAATGAAGTCCAGATTGCGAACATCATTGATAGCATCAATGCACCTGGCCCTCTCACTCGATCAAGAGCTACACATCTAGCAAACTTCTGTGGACACTTTGTTTTTGTCTCTATATCTGAACCCAAGAAAGTCGAAGAAGCCTTCACGGAACCTGAATGGATTCAAGCTATGCAAGAAGAGCTTCAACAATTTGAGCTGAATAATGTCTGGGAGCTTGTCAAATGTCCTGATCTCCTTGCAAGCACAATGTCATTGGCATTGGTTCTATCGCAACAAGCAAGATGAACTAGGACAAGTTTTCAGAAACAAAGCTTGCCTCATTGCTCAAGGTTACACACAAAGTGGAAGGAATAGAGTTTGATGAAACCTTTGCTCATGTGGCTCGGCTTGAAGCCATTCACATACTGCTGGATTCTGCCAAGCACCACAACATTGTTCTGTACCAAATGGATGTGAAGAGTGCCTTTATCAATGGCAAAATCGAAGAAGAAATGTATGTCGCTCAACTGCCTGGTTTTGAAGATCCTAAGAATCCTGATATGGTGTACAAGCTCAACAAGGCACTATATGGCCTCAAACAATCACCTCGCGCTTGGTATGACACACTCAAGCAAGTCCTGAAGAGCAAATGCTTCAAACCTAGTTCACTAGATCCCACTCTCTTCACGAAGACATATGATGGTGAACTATATGTGTGTCAAATATACGTGGATGACATTATCTTCGGATGCACAGATAGGAGATACAGTGACGAGTTTGGATACATAATGCAACAGCAATATCAGATGTCCATGATGGGGGAGCTGAAATTCTTCCTTGGTATTCAAATCCATCAACAATGCAATGGCATCTTCATATCGCAAGAAAAGTACCTTAAAGATTGCCTGAAAAAGTTTGGAATGCAAGACTACAAATGGTACACGATGCCAATGCCAACCAAAAGTCATCTCGGCCCTGACAACAATGGTAAAGAGTTTGATCAAAAGGTATACCGCTCCATGATTTGTTCTTTGCTCTATTTATGTGCATCTAGGCCTCATATTATGCTTAGCGTTTGCATGTGTGCCCGATTCCAAGCAGTACCAAAGGAGTCGCATCACCTTGCGGTGAAGCGAATACTTCGATATTTGGCTCACACCCCAACACTAGGATTAAGGTATCCAAAGGGCTCAACATTTGATCTAGTTGGATATTCTGATGCTAATTATGCTGGTGACAAGGTTGATCGCAAGTCCACTTCAGGAACATGTCACTTCCTTGGAAGATCTCTTGTCTGTTGGTCTTCAAAGAAGCAGAACTGTGTATCACTCTTCACTGCTGAATTTGAATACATTGCTGCTGGCTCGTGCTGTGCTCAGCTTCTGTGGATGAAGCAAACTCTCAAGGACCACGACATCAGAACGAAGAATGTGCCACTCTTCTGCGACAATGAAAGTGCCATCAAGCTTTCCAAGAATCCAGTTCAACACTCGAAGACAAAGCACATCGAGATTCGTCACCACTTTCTCAGAGATCGTGTCAACAAGGAAAACATTGATATCATTCACGTCAACACTGAAGAGCAACTGGCCGATATCTTCACTAAGCCCTTGGATGAGAAGAGGTTTTGCAAGCTATGGTGTGAGCTAACACTACAGAAAAATACACTTCCGTGATGATACGCGTTTGTCATAGTAGGTTGTGTTTTTTGTCATGCATGTACACCCATGACGATTTTATGACAGAATCAAGATAGTCATACCTGTGCTATTGTAGAAGTGTTCCATGACATCACAAAAATTATCATCACGGAAGTGTCCACTTCCATGACGATAAATCACACGTCATAGAAGTGCTTTCGTCAAGGGTGACCGACACGTGGCATCCACCATAACGGGACACCGTTAAGCTATCGGGTCCAGTTTTGGATCCAATAACCCGTCAACAGCCCAGACCAATGGGAAATTTCTAGGTGTAAAATTCTAATTGGCCGGTGGAAACACATGTCAGCTCGTCAGTGCGTCAGATAGGTGCCTATGATATGTTGACACGTGCAACGGCCCACCACTGGCCCATTTAGCTTACAAAGGCCAACCCATTTGACTTGGTCAAAAGTTAGCGCGCTGGCCCATGAAAAGCCTGTTAACATTCCTTTCGCAAATAGCCCATTTTACGGCCTGGTAACTCATGACCTGTTAGGGCCTACCCGAAATCGGCCCAACAACGTCATGTGGGCCATCGAATATAACACCAGCCCGTTTAAATTTTGGCCTATGTATGGCCCACGACGTCTTTCGGCCCATATGAGGCCTTCGTATCTTTAGGCCCTTTAGAGGCCCACGGTGACTATAGCCCATAATGAACAGTAAATTTCTTTGTACCCGTTAACGGCCCATGATTCACATGGGCCCTTTCCAGCCCATGTTAGCTTTTGGCCTACTGACGGCCCATACGTTCTTGGGCTCCTTTCCGGCCCATTACTGGCATGTTCCCCAAATGGGCCAAATTCGGCCTGTGGCAAGAGTCGGCCCGTTTCTGGCCAGTTAACCCGTTGCACCGTTTCCAGTTCGTCCTATATTCTGGCCCATTAACGACCCGTTATGCCTGTGACAGAATTAAGACTTTGCTGTCCACCGGCCTGTTAACGGCCCGTTACTGTGCTGGGCCGATACCAATTACGCCCGTTTACGGCCCATGTAGACCCATTTATCCGATGGCCCGAGGCCCACCGATTCTACGCCCCTGTTGGAGGCCCAATTATAGACAACCCGTAGGAGACCGATGGATCCTATGGCCTGTAGCAGGGTCAAGGTTACCACGGTCCATATATGGCTCCTGGTTGTTGCGGCCACTAGTAAACCAGGGAAAAAGAAGACTAGGAAATAAATAAGCCCAAAAGTAATGCTAGGCTATTAAGGCGATTGCACAGATTACATCCACTCGGCATCAAAGATCGCCACTAGTGCAAATATAGGAAACACCCTACACTATGCAAAAATGGCTTGCTGTTTTCTTCAGACGGTGGCTGCACGTTAAGAACAAATTTTGTATCGCAACAAAACAAATTACAACTATAAAACAAAAGGAAGGTTGACATAGAAGTTAACATTCTGGCAGATAAATGCACCACCAGAAGTTCAGAAGCTTAGTTCATTTGACCTGACTGTTACGTTTTCATGTTGTGTTGTCCGATGGAGCACCATAACCTTCACCTTCATTTCTCCTAGGATCCTAAACAACATAACAAATGTCTGATAGTCTGGTTTCAAAATCATGCATATCTTGACGACATAAAAAATTTGTCTGTCCTTGTTTCACTAAGGGTCTCTGTTGGGGAATGGACTTGTGCCTGGAGCACAAATATAACATTAGTTTGAGCTTGCATATCGTGATCATGAGGCAGTTTTTATGAGATTGCCTTAACAACCAACCAAGTATTACGCAAGAACGTGCTTTTGGCACTGTTAGTGGACAGGTACTGATCCACTGCAGCAAGAGCTGACATTGTGGTTATAGTTGCCTCGCCACCATCAGAAGGTGGCGGTTCCGCCATTTTTTCCATAGCTTGCTGAAAAGTTGAGTTTTTACATTAGTAGTAGCAGAACAGAAGATATTAAGGAGGCAGCAACACCAAACAAAATAACTTTGGTCTATATACATAACTTATTCTGGTGAACCCATGTAAAATATTAGTTGTATTTTACTACAAAGTACATAATAAAACCAGGTTCCAAACACATGACCATGTACCATCGCTAATGCATTGTTTATTTCTTCACATTGTATTGATAGCTAAGGATAAAGAGACAAAGTTTGTAATACGGTAAGCATAGTATGACATCATTCATATCATAAAACAACTGAGAACAAACAAACATGCAATTGTAACATTGTGTGGGCAAGTCCAGCAAAGAACTAGATTACAGGTCAAGATCAAAGGAACATCACTCCTCTCTTTTAGACCTTGTAGGGTGCAATGATACGCTAAGACAGTTGTGTATAAAATTTAAAAGAGTAATAGACATTAGCTGCAAACCATGCAGTTCAAGGCACAAGTCAGAGTAAGTAGTAGTTAAAAGGCATGAGGATTAAGGACTTACAACAGCGGCTTTGACTAGTGTAGTCATGCCCTTCTTCTTGCTGGTGTGGCAGTCCTTAAGGATATCCTCTGTATTTGGTTCAGGTACTTTTTGATCCTTGCGGGCTTTCCTCTGCATTTGGAACAAGTCAATATAGATCAAATAATATGGTACAGCAAAAAGAGTGAAACAACAGCTAATTACAAGAGCCTCGAAGTGTGCAATATAGCTACGAGATCCTGCTGTCTGTTGGAATTTCACTTTCGTATGGTTGGCCTTGTTCGTTGTCGGTGGGAAACGACACCTATGGGATCACTGGAATCCCTACTACAGTTGCGGGGCGTGGGGATCGTGAGAAGAGCAGGACTAGTAGACAGCACAAAGGGGATTTACCCAGATTTGGGCCGCAAAGATGCGTAAAACCCTAGGATCCCGCTTTGGTGGATGTATTTAGTGTTCTTGAGCTCTTGAACTAGCTCTAGGTGCTGCTAGGTTCGAAAGAGCCGAATCCTTTTCCAGTGCGCCATGGGCCTCCTTTTATAGGCGAAAGGGGCTGCCACAGTGGCACACATGAGGTGGAAAGTGCTACAACGCTGTGAGGTTATCGTTGGTATTACAGGACAAAGTGCATTTAATGTGAGGCTTAGGTGTCCCTTCACTTTATCGGGGACGGGAGCGAGGCCCATCCGGTCCGTCGCCGCTCCTCCTTGCTTTGACACACACCCTGGCCAGCGATGCATGCGGTGCCATGTAGGCAGGCATGCAGCTGAGGTGGCGCGGTGGTGGAGCCTCCACGAAGGGCTGCATGTTGCCACATAGGTGCCTGCCCAGCTGGTTGGGTCGGCAGCTACATGCGAATGGCGGCGGAGACTTGGCTAGCGTGGGCCTGTCAGTGGCCCTGCTAGCGCGCTTGGCGAGGGCCTTGCCGGGTGGCCTGGCAAGGGTCTTGCCGCGGCACGCTGTCATCCCCGGCAAGGACCTTGCCGGGGGTCTCGTGGGCTTCCTCGGCAAGAACCTTGCCGAGGATTGTTGCCTTCCTATCCTCATTTGATCTTGACTATTCTTTGTCTTCACAAAGATCTGCATGCCACAACGGAGGTGCCTCCTGAGCCCTGTCCCAATGCGTATGTCTAGCGTCGGGGGGCTCAAAGGTGGCTCGCTCAGCTGGTGTGGGCGAGCTGCCCCGACAAGGGTCCTTGCCGGGGAAACCTGCTTCGTCCATCTGATCTTTGTGGCCTTGGTCCTTGTCGTTTCTTTGTTTGTCTTGTGCCTTCGGCCTCTGTCCTGCTTCCCTTTCCTGCCCTGTTATGCGTGGCCGCGACGCGTGGCTCTTGACTGCCCGTGCACAAGTAAAGGGGTCAAAAGCAGAGCCCCTACTTTTGTACACCGACAGGAGTCCCCGGGCCTGGGCCATACATAAGCGTAGCACGTTGTTGGGCCAGGCCCAGAACGGTGCACGAGCAGTTGGGGCGGATTTTACCGCGGTAACTGCTCCGTCCGCTGCGATTCTCCATGACTCGTGTTGAACGCGCGACGTGGGGATCGCGCGCGCGCGCATGACGGAAGCATGCTAGCGTCACCTTGTGGTGGACAGTAAAGTGGCGGCTTGCGTGTCTCTTCGAGACCGCAGGGCCGCCTCCCATCTACTGCCCTCGCATGGGAACCGTCGCTCCACGCGTCCCACCGCGCCCGCCCCGTGTGCCACGTTTGCTGCATGCATAATGCAGAGCGAATGACAGGCGTGCGGGATGTGGGAAGTCGTGCGCGCGCGGGTTGATTCCCTCGCGCCTTCAATGGAGCAGGGAAGGCGGTCGACGGCCCCACTTGCTGTCACATCAACGGGCCGGATTGGCCAAGAGGGGGCGGCCGAGCCTCGCTCCCGCCCCTTTATAAAGAGGGGAGCGGTAGGAACGGCGCTCCTCAATCCTTCGTCATTTTTCCTTCCCCATTCCCGCTTCTTCCTTTCTTCTGCCATGGCGAGGGGGCATGGTGATGCTTCATCGGTGGCGGTGAGGGTTTCGGCCAGACAGAGCATCGCTCCTCCTCAAGAGCTTGTAGCGGCGGAGCCGACCGCTAGAGGAAGGGGGAGGGGGCGAGGTAGAGGCCGTCGTGGTGCTCGAGGGAGAGGAGGATGGGGCGGCAGATCAGCCTCGCCCCCGCCAGCAGCCCCTCCTCCGATGGAGGGCCACGCTGGGGACAACCCTTGTGAATTCTTCGTCAGGCTGCGCCAGCCACCGCGCCGACACCTTGCACGGGAGATGGAGCTGGATCCGCCGCAGGCGATGCGGCTGCATATGAGGGGTTGTGGGAACAGTGGCACATGGGCCGACGTCGAGTTCCCCGCCCCTCACGTCATGTATCTCCACTGAGGGTGGAAGACATTCGCTCGCCTCCACAGCTTGACGGAGGGGCTCACTCTCCATTTCAAACTAATGGAGAGTGGCCTCGTCTCCATCAAGATCTTCGGGCACTTCGAGACTCGCGTAAGGTGCTGTGTGGAGAGCTCTTCTGATGATGAAGATTAATTTCTCCTCGAGCAAGAGTGGCAAGGAAGACAACGACAACGACGACGAGGCTAGTGGGCGGCAGGATGACAGGTCCGACTAGGCGTCGGGCGCCGCTCTGAGTGGCACCGACGACCCCATCATTCATGTTGCTGGCTCCTTGAACTTCTTGGGGTCGTCTCCTTGGGCAGCTGGCGTTGGGAGGCTGCGGAAGAGGAAGAGGGCGGGCGGCAAGGCCATCAAGTCAGAGTACACGGGCACCGACGCCTTCGTCACGTATTTACGTCCTGCCGCCTCATCTTCGAGCTCTTCCTCTGGCGCCGCCATCACCATCCAGCCCTTGGACGGCCACCGAGATTTTCTCTTGGTGTCTTTTGCCAATCGTAGCTCGCCTCAGGAAATGGAACAAGAAAGTAGAAGGGCAAAAGGGGCGCCTCGGCCTAGGCGCCCCTTTTGCCCTTCTGCTTTCTTGTTCCATTTCCTGAGGAGAGGGACAAGAAAGGGACTACGGGCACCTTACCTCTTTTATGTCATGTAAGCCTTCGGGCCTTTGTTAGATTTAGAACTTGTAATCACTACAAGAAATATGTCAACTTGTGACCAGCACTATTGGTCACTGAATGGTCACTGTTTTCAATTTGTGACCTTTTTGTGACCAAAAACATAAGGTCAAAAGCTGGCGGTCGTAGACGTTTATGACCCCCTTGTCAGGTTTCCATTTGACGGGTATTCAAATCACATACACAATCATTATTTCAAACAATCCAAATAGCAAATGAAATTCGTCCAAAACAACACAACACTAGTCTATTACAAACGCCACACTATACTACAACCCAGATAAGCCTACTACTGCCTACATTTAGACCACATAATATGCTAGTCTTTGTTGATATGCTTCACAGCTTCGAACTTGGATTCACACTTCACCCGTGCAAAAAACAAGAATGAACATATAAGATGACTTTGATTTAGACATTTCACAAGAAGTTATATATAGAGTCTGAAAGATATATATTTTTTGTGAGCAGTCAGCAGAGCAAAATCAACCAGCAACAATACAAGATGATTTTGATTTAGAAATTTCAAACCATGCATGTTCAGAACATAAATTAGTACTAGTTCTCTATATACGGTGTTCATTGATTTCAGCATGATATATATGGACTTTGAATGTAAACAAGCAACCAGATTTAATTTCATGCCAAAATTTCTAGATAAGGCACAGATTAGATGATGGTTTAAACTGTAGCACCAAACTGTAAAAACAAGCACAGAGAGTTTATCAAAACATGGCAGGTGTTTTGTCTGGGTTTAATTATATCAAGCAGGTTAACTGAATGTAAACAAGCAACCAGATTTAATTATATCAAGGTTAACTGAACTAGTAGTTTTGTCTAGTTTTGCTCAAGCAGGTGTTTGTCAGGTGATTCACCGAGAGTTTATCAAAACATGGCAATGATTAGTGGGATATTTTATTCCTAACACAACACACAATGTCAAGAGAGTAGGTGTTTGCTACTGGTACTGGTAGTGGTAGTGGAGAAAAGAGAAAAAACGATTGTCACTGCAGCTCTGTCGGGCACTCAATCACAGTACTGGAGAGGGTTCCATTCAGGAGCATGGCAGAATTAACGAAACGAATAGTCTCATTCATTTAGGGACTTAAAAACCTACGCCGTTTACATGACTAGTGTGAATCAACACACGCGGTGAGAAGATGGATAATTTTCTACATCAATGAATCAATCATTCAGAAAAGAGAAGGGAAATATGCAAACAGCAAGTTGACACAAGGAAGGGCTGCTCCATGGCCCAACGTCCTCCTGCAGCACCATAACATTACCAATTTGTGTCCGGAAGAAGAAGAATCTCTAGCGTTGATGTGTAAATCAAATCAAATCAATCAGGAGGGCTGGGCAGAGCTCACCAAGTCCATCAGATAGGGGGTGGGTTGGAGGAGGACGTCCAGCTACAGCAGCCACCATGAGGGCTTTCTTGTGCACCACCTTGAGCAGAGCAGCTTCTACAGATCAGATCGGACACAAAACAAATCACACGCACGAGGAATCAGATGAAGAAACAGACAAAGACAGGGGAGGGATTCATGCTCACTCACCATGGCCGGCCGAAGAGGAGATGCGCGTCGTCGAGGTCGAGGAAGAACCGACCTTAATTGGTCGGCATCATCATCGAGAGAGAAGGCCAACGCATCAGGAAGGACGCTCCTGTGGGTGCGGATACGGCGCCGCTGCCGTCGTCGTCGTCCCTGCAGCAAAGCAAATATTCATTCTTAACAGCCGTGGAGCCGGAGCAGGGAGGGAATTGGGGATCTGCAGAGATCCTCACTTGGTCCTCTCGCCGGAGTAGTCCCTAGGCACGCCATCGATGAAGAAGAGGAGGGTGGGGTAGCCCTGCATGTCGTGCGCCTGCGCCAGGTCGTGGTCCTTGATGGCGCCCACCTTCGCCAGCGCAACGTCGATCCCCTGTAGTAAGGCGCGAGCAGGCGGCAGTGGCCGCACCAGGGCGCGTAGAACTCGACCATGACGTGGCGGCGGGCGGATATGAGGGGATAGGGTTCCCGGAGGAAGCTGAGGAAGGGGTGCGTGGGGTCTCTCTTTTTCTTTTTTGTTTCTTTTTTTCTGTAGATAGATGGATGGATGGATGGATGTGGGATGGAGAGATGGATGGATGGATGGATGGACGCCATGTCATCGATCCGTGGGAAGAGCCCAGATTGGTTCGGAAGATAAGTGATTTAAAATAATTTCTAAGTACTAAAAATAGGGGAATTTTGTGAAGCAACTATCAAAATATTTTGCAAAACGGCACAACTAAATTTTTCACTGAAGTTAGACCCCATTTTTATGGATGATTACCGATTTGCATGTATTTTTTATCTTTCTAGATATTTTTAATCATTTTCTTGTGGTAAAAATTGTTTTTTTGAAGAACCTACCAAATATTTGTTGTAAAATTGGACCAAATCAATTTTCTAAAATACTAGGCTATATTTAATGCACAATTGACCAAATGGTTGGGTGTCAAAAGTTTTGATCCACCTCTAGTGAAAAAGACAAATTTCCACCGTTTCAGCTAGAAGCGGGTCAAATTTGAACTGCGGCTGCCTCATAGTTTGCTATTTATTTTTTACAAAATTCATTTCTAGGTACAAAAGTATCTATTTAATCAGAGAAATATCAAAAACATTCCAAGATTCGACCACTAGCTAGGAACGGTCATTCCCACCGTTTTGACCGCATTTTGAAGCGGGCATAAAAAATTCAAAAACAATCAAAAAATTGAAAAACCTTCGCATTGTGTCATCATATGTGACCAAGTTACTAGGAAAAATAATAAAGTTGTAATATGGAAATTATTTTACAAAAGTGTTCTCAGAAATGAGCTATCACGCGTGAAGATTCATCGCTTTCAAGCCAAATGATCAATCTTATGGACACATTCATGGCATCGTTTGTTCAAATGATCTCATATTGTGCATGAGGGTGCATCTTAGAATTCCAATCAATGTTGCCTAAGGAAGTTTTCATTTTCTTTGCACGAAAAATTCATTTTTCATTTTCCGAGTGCCCAAAAGGAGGTTTTTTTGTGAAGGAACTATGAAATAATTGTTGCAAAATTGGACCTAATCAATTTTATAAAATACTAGGCCATATATAATGTACAGTTGACAAAATGGTTGGGTGTCAAAATTTTTGATCCACCTCTGGTGAAGAAGACAAATTCCCGTCGATTCAGCTGGAAGCGGGTCAAATTTGAACTACAGCTGCCTCATAGTTTGCTCTTTATTTTTTCCAAAAATCAATTTGTAGGTAAATAAGTATCTATTTAATCATAGAAACACCAAAAAAATTCCAAGATTCAACCACTAGCTAGGAACGGTCAAGCCCGCCATTTTGACCGCATTTTGAAACGGGCATAAAAAATTCAAAAAAAACAAAAAATTGGAAAACCTTCGCATTGTGTCATTATATGTGACCAAGTTCCAGGAAAAATAATAAACTTGTAATATGGTAATTATTTTAAAAAAGTGTTCTAAAAAATGAGCAACCATGCGTGAAGATTCATGGCTTTCAAGCCAAATGATCAATTTTATGGCCACATTCATGGCATAGTTTGTTCAAATGATCTCATATTGTGCATGAGGGTGCATCTTGGAATTCCAAACAATGTTGCCTAAGGAAGTTTTCATTTTCTTTGCACGGAAAATTCATTTTTCATTTTCCGAGTGCCCAAAAGGAGTTTTTTTGTGAAGGAACTACCAAATAATTGTTGCAAAATTGGACCTAATCAATTTTATAAAATACTAGGCCATATATAATTCACAATTTACAAAATGGTTGGGTGTCAAAATTTTTGATCCACCTCTGGTGAAAAAGACAAATTGTCGTCGATTCAGTTGGAAGCAGGTCAAATTTGAACTGCAGCTGCCTCATAGTTTGCTCTTTATTTTTTCAAAAAATCATTTCTAGGTAAGTAAGTATCTATTTAATCAGAAATACATGGTTTGATGGCGAGACATCGAGGTTTGGACGGTGGCCGAGGGCCCCAACTCTAGAGCGCGTAAGCTCGCATGCCCGCCGCGTGGTCACAAAGTGCTGCTTTGAACAGGATAGGAAAATGAATATTGTTGAGTTATTTTTGAACTAGGCAAGGAATGTTTTTGAGATATTTGATGAAGATATGATCAAAAAAATTTATGAGAATTTTTTGGGATTTTTTGGAATAACAGAAATATAGGTTGCTTCACAACCTAGGGCAAAAATTGCCACATTGACATGACACATAGGCAAAACTGATGAGATGGCGCCTAGTCATCACAATCCACCACAATCTACAAGGCTATGACCATCTATATTGGTCGTTAACAACTAGAAATAAGGTAGCGGACCTGCACTGTTTGCTTTGTGACCATTTCGTGTAAGGAAATTACGACCTTTCTGACCAAATTACGACCCCGAACAGCTTTTGCCCAATTGGTCTGAAATGGTCATAGATCTATGACCAATTCTTCCAGGGTCACTGACAGAAGGTCACTAGTTGACATATTTCTTGTAGTGAATCCCCTTGCTCATGTTTTCCAGTTTGTATGAACTGTACCTATACGGGATGTTTTTTAATGAAAAGGGATGTTTGCCGGGTTTTTCAGTCACAGGTGGAACCCACGACAAGGAGTGAATCCTTGTTACCTTTAAGAAAAATGTTTTTTCGCCCGACAACAGGCCTTGCCGCCCCCCACTTCGCTCGACCTTTCTCACGCCTTTGGCGGAGGCAGGGATGAGGTGGGCTTAGGCTCCTCATTTCATTTCCTTGCTGCCGCGACTACAATCAATCCTGGCCCCAGGAGAGGAGTCCTAGGGTACGAAATGAGGGGAGCACGGTAGCCTAAGGATAAAACGAGGTTTCACATACCTCAGCCCATAACGAAACGCATGACAAAGGATAGAAGACTTATCTGGATCTGCAGCCCCCGGCAACCTTGGCTTACCGCGGATGGATCCTTGCTCTTGTAGCCCCGGCAACTTTGGCTTGCCAGGGCCCGGACGCCGGTCCGTCCCCTTTCTTCCAAAGTAGTTCGACAAGAATATTCATGTGTCATGCGAACCAAAGAAGACAGAGAAGAACAGTGAGACGCGCACTCGACCTCTAAGCTAGGGGTTAGTCGCCGCCAAGCACTATCAACCCTAACCGAGGAAGAGACTCGACCTAGCATGCATGCTATAACTTTGAGCGCCAGCGCTTCATTTATTTATGCTCAGGGTCTGCGCCTGGCTTTGTACAAAGGGTTACATGCCTCGCCGGCAAGGCTTGTACAAAATGGTGGCTTGCCGGGAGGCCCGACAGCCGCGCCTTATGGGTAAAACTTGCGGAGATGCTTGATGTTCCAGGAGTTGCTCACTGGAACGACATCTTCGGTCTCCAGCCGGACTGCGCCGGGCCTAGTGACTCGTGTTACCCGATAAGGGCCTTCCCACTTCGGCGTCACCTTTTTGGAATTCTTGGCCGACTGAACATGCCGAAGAACAATGTCACCTTCCTCAAAGCTCCGGGCACGAACCTTGCGGCTATGGTAGTGGCGCATGGCTTGCTGGTAGCGTGCTGCTCTCATAGCCGCCCAGAGATGATCTTCCTCAAGGAGCATCGCGTCATCTTGCCGCAATCGCTCTTGCCCAAGCTCATCATAAACGAGCACTCAAGGTGACCCGTATATGAGTTCTGTGGGGAGAACTGCTTCTGCCCCGTAAACCTAGGCAAAGGGTGTCTGGCCGATGGCTCGATTTGGCGTCGTTCTGATCGACCAAAGAATCGCCGGCAACTCATCAATCCAGCGCCTTCCACTCTTGCGTAGCCTGTCAAAAGTCTTCGTTCTTAAGCCTCACAGGACTTCAACATTTGCTCTCTCCGCTTGGGCGTTGCTCCGTGGATGTGCCACGGAAGCAAAACAGACCCTGCTGCTGAGATCCTCAATGTATTGCATGAAGTCATGGCTTGTGAACTGTGTGCCGTTATCGGTGATGATCCTATTGGGAACCCCAAAATGTCACACTAGTCCCTTGAAGAACTTGATAGCTGACTGCGCTGTCACCTTCCTCACTGCTTCTACCTCTCGCCACTTTGTGAACTTGTCAATTGCAACGTACAAATACTCAAAGCCCCCAACAACACGGGGGAAAGGGCCCAATATGTCGAGCCCCTAGACCGAGAAGGGCCAGGAGAGAGGGATAGTTTGAAGGGATTGAGCTGGTTGATGGAGCTTCTTCGAATGGAACTAGCACACTTCACACTTGGTTACTAGTGCCATCGCATCCTGGAGGGCGGTGGGCCAGAAGAAACCTTGCCGGAAAGCCTTGCCGGCAAGGGCCCTCGACCCTATGTGGGAGCCACATATGCCTCCATGTATCTCCGCCAACAGCTTTAGTCCTTCCTCCCGGGAGATGCACTTCAATTTCACCCCATTCGGTCTTTTTCTCTACAATATGTTATCAACAAATTGGTATAGAGCAGACCGGCGGGCTAGTCTCTCTGCCTCTTCCTGCTCCTCAGGAAGCTCTCCTTTTTGAAGGAACCGGACGATGTGCTGCGCCCATGCCGGAGCCTGTAGCTCGACGACAAGGACCAAAGGCATCTCTTCTGCCGCGGGAGCGGCCGCCTCCACGGCCATGACCTGAGGTCCTGCCGGAGTCGGTTGTCCCGCGGCAGGATCGGCATCCACGCCAACATCTTCGCCAGCGGCTCTGGGGAGCTCGGTGGGGAAGTATTTGCCGGAGCCTATTTTCCTCCGCTTGTTCTGCCCGGTCAACGGCTCAACGGATGGTTGAGTCAACTGAAGCACAAAAGTACCTGGTTCCACAGCTAGCTTGAGGGCAGCACACTTTGACAGGTAGTCGGCGATGTCGTTCTCTGCCTGAGGGACATGCTCCGCTTGTATACCGTCAAAGCGCTCCTTCAGTTTCCTCACCTCATCTACGTAAGCTTCCATCAACGGGATTTGATAATCTTTGTTGACCCGCCTGACGACGAGTTGCGAGTCGCCCCCGACGATGAGCTTTTTAACTCCGAGGTCCGCCGCGATCCTGAGACCGGCAAGCAAACCCTCGTACTCGGTGGTGTTGTTGGTTGACATCTCCCGGGGAAAGTGCATTTGGATGACGTACTGATACGTCTCCAACGTATCTATATTTTTTTATTGTTCCATGCTATTATATTACCCCTTTTGGATGTTTATGGGATTTATTTTGCACATCTATATCATTTTTGGGACTAACCTACTAACCGGAGGCCCAGCCCATATTGATGTTTTATTGCCTGTTTCAGTATTTCGAGGAAAAGGAATATCAAACGGAGTCCAAACGGAATGAAACCTTCGGCAACGTGATTTTTTGGAAGAATATGATCCTGGAGACTTGGAGTTCAAGTCAGAAGATCCTCGAGGACTCCACGAGATAGGAGGGCGCCCCCCCTATAGGGCGCGCCCTGTCTCGTGGGCCCCTCGAGCACCTCCTGACCGACTTCTTTTGCCTATATAACCCTTCGTACCCTAAAACCATCGAATATCAAGATAGATCGGGAGTTCTGCCGCCGCAAGCCTCTGTAGCCACCAAAAACCTCTCGGGAGCCCATTCCGGCACCCTGCCGATGGAGGAATCCATCACCGGTGGCCATCTTCATCATCCCGGCGCTCTCCATGACGAGGAGGGAGTAGTTCACCCTCGGGGCTGAGGGTATGTACCAGTAGCTATGTGTTTGATCTCTCTCTCTCTCTCGTGTTCTCTCTCATGTTCCCTCTATGGCACGATCTTGATGTATCCCGATCTTTGCTATCATAGTTGGATCTTATGATGTTTCTCCCCCTCTACTCTCTTGTGATGAATTGAGTTTCCCCTTTGAAGTTATCTTATCGGATTGAGTCTTTTATGAGAACACTTGATGTATGTCTTGCCGTGCTTATCTGTGGTGACAATGGGATATCATGTGCCTCTTGATGTATGTTTTGGTGACCAACTTGCGGATTCCGCCCATGAACCTATGCATAGGGGTTGGCACACGTTCTTGACTCTGCGGTAGAAACTTTGGGGCACTCTTTGAAGTACTTTTATGTGGTTGGATGAATCTGAGATTGTGTGATGCATATCGTACAATCATGCCCATGGATACTTGAGGTGACAATGGAGTATCTAGGTGACATTAGGGCTTTGGTTGATTTGTGTCTTAAGGTGTTATTCTAGTATGAACTCTTCTATAGATTGATCCGAAAGAATAACTTTGAGGTGGTTTCGTACCCGACCATAATCTCTACGTTTGTTCTCCGCTATTAGTGGCTTTGGAGTGACTCTTTGTTGCATGTTGAGGGATTGTTATATGATCTATCTATGTTATTGTTGTTGAGAGAACTTGCATTAGTGAAATTATGAACCATAGTCCTTGTTTCCTATCATTGCAATACCGTTTACGCTCACTTTTACCATTAGTTACCTTGCTGTTTTTATTATTTCAGATTACAAATACCTTTATCTACTATCCATATTGCACTTGTATCACCATCTCTTCGCCGAACTAGTGCACCTATACAATTTACCATTGTATTGGGTGTGTTGGGGACACAAGACACTTTTTGTTATTTGGTTGCAGGTTTGTTTGAGAGAGACCATCTTCATCCTACGCCTCCTACGGATTGATAAACCTTAGGTCATCCACTTGAGGGAAATTTTCTACTGTCCTACAAACCGGTGCACTTGCAGGCCCAACAACGTCTACAAGAAGAAGGTTGTGTAGTACACATCAAGCTCTTTTCTGGCGCCGTTGCTAGGGAGGTTAGCGCTTGAAGGTATATCTTTGGATCTTGCAATCGAATCTTTTTGTTTCTTGTTTTATTACTAGTTTAGTTTATAAAAGAAAAACTACAAAAAAATGGAATTGAGTTTGTCTCATACGCTTTGTCTTTTTAATATCTTTCGTGAGTATGATGGAAAGGAAAATTGTGCTCAAGTGCTAGCAGAAGAATGCATTAAAATGCTTGGTACTAAATCTTTGAATGATGAGCATGATTGAAATGTTGTCAGTATGAACTCTTTGAATATCCATGATGCTAATGGTATGCAAAGCCACAAGCTTGGGGAAGCTATGTTTGATGAATATGATATATTTTGTCCCCCAAGCTTTGATGATCAAATTTATTTTGATGATAGCATGCCTCCTATTTATGATGATTATATTGATGAAAGTGGGTTTGGAAGAGTGTCAACTTTAGGAAGTAGTGATCCCACTATTTTAGAGGATGTTGAATCTTATTGTGATGAACATGAAAGTGGATTTGGAAGAGTGTCAACTTTATTTAGTGACGATTCCACTATTTCGGAAGAGGTTCCAATTGATTATGAGAACAAAGTTGCTATCTATGATGATTATTGTGATGACTTGTATGCTATTAAGAATAATGATAACCATGAAACTTGTCATCACGATTTTAGTTTTCAATTGGATTATGCCTCACATGATAATTATTTTGTTGAGTTTGCTCCCACTACTATTCATGAGAAGAATTTTGCTTATGTGGAGAGTAGTAAAATTTCTATGCTTTTAGATAATTAAAAGAATGCTTTAGGTGCTGGTTATATTGTTGAATTCATTCATGATGCTACTGAAAATTATTATGAGGGAGGAACATATGCTTGTAGGAATTGCAATAATGTCAAGTTTCCTCTCTATGTGTTGAAAATTTTGAAGCTATGCTTGTTTTTCCTTGCTATGCTTGTTGATTATTGTTCCCATAAGTTGTTTGCTCACAAAATCCCTATGTATAGGAAGTGGGTTAGTCTTAAATGTGCTGGTCATATGCTTCATGATGCTCCCGTTGTGTTTCAATTCTTATCTTTTATGTGAGCATCATTGTCATCATCATGCCTAGCTAGAAAGACATGAAAGAAAAGCACTTGGTGGGAGACGACCAACATTTATCCTTACTGTTTTGATGTGTTCACATGATTATGCTACTGTAGTAATCATGTTTTATAGCTTTTATTTCAATAAAGTGCCAAGTAAGACCTTTAGGATGGCTTACGGTGATAGTTGTGTTGATCCTGCTGAAAATCAGAAACTTTTGCACCCAGTAAATTAGTTTTTTTAATTCACAGAAACGTGCTCTTGATCTTATTCGTTTTGCAATGGATTGGTACACGAATTTCTTAGGACTTCCTAATTTGGTAGGATTTTTGGAGTTCCATAAGTGTAAGTTTGATACAGATTACTACAGACTATTCTGTTTTTGACAGATTCTGTGTTCTATGTGTTGTTTGCTTATTTTGATGAATCTATGACTAGTATTAAGTGGTATGAACCATAGATAAGTTGGAGTACAGTAGATATTACACCAATATGAATTTAGAATGAGTTCATTACAGTACCTAAGTGGTTGTTTTATCTTCTTATACTAACGGAGCTTACGAGTTTTCTGTTGAGTTTTGTGTTGTGGAGTTTTCAAGTTTTGGGTAAAGATTCGATGGACTATGGAATAAAGAGTGGCAAGAGACTAAGCTTGGGGATGCCCAAGGCACCCCAAGATAATATTCAAGAATAGACAAAAGCCTAAGCTTGGGGATGCCCCGAAAGGCATCCCCTCTTTCGTCTTCATTCATCGGTAACTTTAGTTGGAGCTATTTTTTTATTCCCCACATGATATGTGTTTTGCTTGGAGCGTCATTTTATTTTGTTAGTATTTGCTTTATGTTATTTAGAATAGTGTTTTGCATCTTTAGTTCAATAAAAATGTCAAGGATAGCCTTTGCCATGCTTATTTTGCTAGTATACATGTTGCTGTTTGAAAACAGAAAGTTTACCGCTGTTGAAAAAATTCCCTAGAAAAGTCAGAGGACGATATAATGATGAAACCTTTTGCATAATAAGATCTGATAAATTTAATACAGTGGGAATTTTATTTCATAATTTTTGGAGTTAGGGAAGTATGATGAATCTTGCATTCTTTACAGACTGTACTGTTTTGACAGATTGCTGTTATAGCTGCATTGTTTGCATATGTTTGCTTGTTTAATGATTCTATTTGAGGATAGGAGTATTAAATATGAAGAGGCATTTAGTATTAAATGTTGAATAATAATTTTAGTGATTTGTTACAGTAGAAATTGATAAGGTTTTGCATTGGTTTATACTAACTTATCTCACGAGTTCTTGTTGAGTTATATATGTGGATGAAGCTTTTGATAAAAAGAAGAAACCATGATATGAGAGGAATTAAGGAGACACAAAAGTTCAAGCTTGGGGATTCCCAAGGCACCCCAAGATAATATTTCAAGAA
This sequence comes from Triticum dicoccoides, assembly GCF_002162155.2. Lineage (NCBI taxonomy): Eukaryota > Viridiplantae > Streptophyta > Magnoliopsida > Poales > Poaceae > Triticum > Triticum dicoccoides. Next base: position 684,558,748 of record NC_041393.1, read on the forward strand.
GTCTCAAGCATCTAAGCTTGGGGATGCCCCGGTAGGCATCCCACCTTTCTTCTTCAACAACTATCGGTTAGTATCGGTTGAGCCTAAGTTTTTGCTTCTTCACATGAGTTGTGCTATCCTTGCAATGTCATTTTATTTTGTTTTGCTTGATGTTTGATTAGAGTACCAAGATCTGAAATTCTTTAATGAGAGAGAGTCTTCGCATAGTTACATAATTATTTAGCTACTCATTGATCTTCACTTACATCTTTTCGGAGTAGTTTGTCATTTGCTCTAGTGCATCACTTATATCTTTTAGAGCACGGCGGTGGTTATATTATGAAGAAATTGCTAGTATCTCATGCTTCACTTATATTATTTTGAGAGTCTTTTAGAACAGCATGGTATTTTCTATGATCTTAAAAGTTGGTCCTCGAATGATGAGCATCCAAGTTGGGTATAATAAAAACTATCATAGAAAGTGAATTGGATGCTATGATCAACTTGATGCTTGATAATTGTTTTGAGATATGGAGGTAGTAATATTAAAGTTATGCTAGTTGGGTGATTATGAATTTAAAGAATGCTTGTGTTGAAGTTCGTGATTCCCGTAGCATGCACGTATGGTGAACCGCTTTGTGATGAAGTTGGAGCACAATTTTGTTTATTGATTGTCTTCCTTATGAGTGGCGGTTGGGGACGAGCGATGGTCTTTTCCTACCAATCTATCCCCCTAGGAGCATGCGCATAGTACTTTGGTTTTTGATGACTTCTAAATTTTTGCAACAAGTATATGAGTTGTTTTGATTAATGTTGAGTCCATGGATTATACGCACCCTTTTCCCCTTCCACCATTGCTAGCCTCTCTTGTATTGCGCAACTTTCGCCGGTACCATATACCCACCATTTACCTTCCTCAAAACAGCCACCATATCTACCTATTATGTCATTTCCATAGCCATTCCGAGATATATTGCCATGCAACTTTCCACCGTTCCGTTCATATGACACGCATTACTTTTGTCATATTGCTTTTTGCATGATCATGTAGTTGACATTGTATTTGTGGCAAGGCCAATTTCATAATTTCATACATGTCACTCTTGATTCATTGCATATCCCGATACACCGCCGTAGGCATTCAAATAGAGTCAAATCTTGTTCTAGCTTTGAGTTGTAAATCCATAAAAGTGTGATGATCTTCATTATTAGAGCATTGTCCTAGTGAGGAAAGGATGATGAAGACTATGATTCCCCCACAAGTCGGGATGAGACTTCGGACTTTACAAAAAGAAAAGAAAAGAAAGAAAAAAGAGAAAGGCCAAAAAGAAAAAAGAAAAAAAGAGAAGGCCAAAGAAAAGAAAAAAAGGAAAAAGGAAGAAAAAAGGAAAAAAAGAGAAAGGACAATGCTACTATCTCTTTTCCACACTTATGCTTCAAAATAGCACCATGATCTTCATGTTAGAGAGTCTCATATGTTGTCACTTTCATATACTAGTGGGAATTTTTCATTATAGAACTTGGCTTGTATATTCCAATGATGGGCTTCCACAAAAATGCCCTAGGTCTTCGTGAGCAAGCAAGTTGGATGCACACCCACTTAGTTTCTTTTGTTGAGCTTTCATATATTTATAGCTCTGGTGCATCCATTGCATGGCAATCCCTACTCATTCACATTGATATCTATTAATGCGCATCTCCATAGCCCGTTGATACGCCTAGTTGATGTGAGTCTATCTTCTCCTTTTTTGTCTTCTCCACAACCACCATTCTATTCCACATATAGTGCTATGTCCATAGCTCACGCTCATGTATTGCGTGAAAGTTGAAAAAGTTTGAGATTATTAAAGTATGAAACAATTGCTTAGCTTGTCATCGGGGTTGTGGATGATTAAATACTTTGTGTGATGAAGATAGAGCAACAACCAGACTATATGATTTTGTAGGGATAACTTTCTTTAGCCATGTTATTTTTGAGAAGACATGATTACTTTGATTAGTATGCTTGAAGTATTACTATTTCCTATGTCAATATGAACTTTTATTTTGTACTCACTTGGATCTGAACATTCATGCCACAATAAAGAAAATTACATTGAGAATTATGCTAGTAGCATTCCACATCAAAAATTCTGTTTTTATCATTTACCTACTCGAGGACGAGCAGGAATTAAGCTTGGGGATGCTTGATACGTCTCCAACGTATCTATAATTTTTGACTGTTCCATGCTATTATATTACCCCTTTTGGATGCTTATGGGCTTTATTTTGCACATTTATATCATTTTTTGGGACTAACCTACTAACCGGAGGCCTAGCCCATATTGCTGTTTTATTGCCTGTTTCAGTATTTTGAGGAAAAGGAATATCAAACGGAGTCTAAACGGAATGAAACCTTCGGCAGTGTGATTTTTTGGAAGAATATGATCCCTGAGACTTGGAGTTCAAGTCAGAAGATCCTCGAGGACTCCACAAGATAGGGGGGAGCGCCCCCCCATAGGGCGCGCCCCCTGTCTTGTGGGCCCCTCGAGCACCTCCCGACCGACTTCTTTTCCCTATATAACCCTACGTACCCTAAAACCATCGATTAGCAAGATAGATCGGGTGTTCCGCCGCCGCAAGCCTCTGTAGCAACCAAAAACCTCTCGGGAGCCTGTTCCGGCACCCTGCCGGAGGGGGAATCCATCACCGGTGGCCATCTTCATCATCCCGGCGCTCTCCATGACGAGGAGGGTGTAGTTCACCCTCGGGGCTGACGGTATGTACTAGTAGCTATGTGTTTGATCTCTTTCTCTCGTGTTCTCTCTCGTGTTCCCTCTATGGCACGATCTTGATGTATCCCGAGCTTTGCTATTGTAGTTGGATCTTATGATGTTTCTCCACCTCTACTCTCTTGTGATGAATTGAGTTTCCCCTTTGAAGTTATCTTATCGGATTGAGTCTTTTATGAGAACACTTGATGTATGTCTTGCCGTGCTTATCTATGGTGACAATGGGATATCATGTGCCTCTTGATGTATGTTTTGGTGACCAACTTGTGGGTTCCGCCCATGAACCTATGCATAGGGGTTGGCACACATTCTTGACTCTCCGGTAGACACTTTGGGGCACTCTTTGAAGTACTTTTATGTTGGTTGGATGAATCTGAGATTGTGTGATGCATATCGTATAATCATGCCCATGGATACTTGAGGTGGCAATGGAGTATCTAGGTGACATTAGGGTTTTGGTTGATTTGTGTCTTAAGGTGTTATTCTAGTACAAACTCTTCTATAGATTGATCCGAAAGAATAACTTTGAGGTGGTTTCGTACCCTACCATAATCTCTACGTTTGTTCTCTGCTATTAGTGGCTTTGGAGTGACTCTTTGTTGCATGTTGAGGGATTGTTATATGATCTATGTATGTTATTATTGTTGAGAGAACTTGCATTAGTGAAATTATGAACCCTAGGCCTTGTTTCCTATCATTGCAATACCGTTTACGCTCACTTTTACCATTAGTTACCTTGCTGTTTTTATTATTTCAGATTACAAATACCTTTATCTACTATCCATATTGCACTTGTATCACCATCTCTTCGCCGAACAAGTGCACCTATACAATTTACCATTGTATTGGGTGTGTTGGGGAGACAAGAGACTTTTTGTTATTTGGTTGCAGGGTTGTTTGAGAGAGACCATATTCATCCTACGCCTCCTACGGATTGATAAACCTTAGGTCATCCACTTGAGGGAAATTTGCTACTGTCCTACAAACCGGTGCACTTGCAGGCCCAACAATGTCTATAAGAAGAAGGTTGTGTAGTAGATCACGTACTTGAGGTGCTCTCCGGTGGGTGCGACAAGCAGCACACCGGCACCGGCGCCTTGCAGCGAAAAGGCCCCATCAGAGTACATGATCCAGTTGCCTCTTGTTTTCTCGCCGGGGAGAGTAGTCTCCTGTACCTCTTCGTTAGGTGTCGAGGTCCATTCTGCAACAAACTCCGCCAAGACTCAGCTCGGATTGTCGAGGTACTTTCAAACCTTAGACCAAAACTTGACAGCTCCAGGGCCCATTCCACGATCCTTCGTGTTGCATGTGGGTTATGCAGTATCCGTTGCAAAGGAAGGCGGGTAACCACGGTGATCTCATGCGCTTGGAAGTAGTGGCGCAGCTTCCTCAAGGCCATAAGGAGGCCGAAGAGCAAATTTTGCACACCTGAATACCTCGACCTAGCTCCCTGCAAGAGGGAGGTGACAAAGTAAACTGGGTGCTGCACCATCTTCTTCCTTTGCGGCACTTCACCTGGCCGTGCGGGTCCTGTCGTACTGGCGCTAGTCTTGCCGGGGCCGAGCCCTGCCTGGGACTCAGTCTTGCTGGGACCGAGCCCTACCCGGGAGGGCTCTGGCCCACCAACCGTTGACTCTGCCGCTACTGCTGTCTCCTCATCGGCCTCTCTCTGCGCCACCAATGCGGCGCTAACCACTTGGTTTGTTTCCGCTAGATATAGTAGCAACGGTTCTTGTGGTTTGGGCGCAACCAGCACCGGGGTAGAGGAGAGGTACTCTTCAAGTCTTGCAACGCCGCCTCGGCCTCTGGGGTCCAATCCACCGGGCCCGTCTTTTTCAAGATCTTGAAAAAGGGAGGGCATGCTCCGCGGACTTGGAGATGAACCGGCTCATGGTAGAGCCGGTGAGCCGACGCATGTCCTTGATCCGTTTGGGTGCCTCAATTTGCTCGATGGCCTTAATCTTATCTGGGTTTGCTTCAATCCCGTGCTGGGACACAAAGAACCCGAGAAGCTTGCCAGACGGGACGCCGAAGACACACTTCTCAGGGTTCAATTTGAGGTTGATCTTGCGCAGGTTTGCAAATGTTTCCTCCAGATCTTGCACAAGTGTTGCTTTGTCCTTGGTTTTGACCACTATGTCATCCATATAAGCTTCCATATTTCTATCTAGCTGGGGTTCAAAACCAATTTGGACTGCTCTTGCAAAGGTTGAGCCAACACTCTTCAACCCGAAAGGCATCCGTCAAAAGCAATACGTACCACATGGGGTTATGAACGCTATCTTTTCCTCGTCTTCTTTCATCATGAAGATCTGGTGGTATCCTGAGTAGGCTTCAAGGAATGATAACAGGTCACACCCAGCCGTGGAGTCAACAATCTGGTCGATTTGCGGTAACAGGAAGGGATCCTTTGGACAGGCCTTATTGATGTCTGTGTAATCAATACACAACCTCCACTTCCCATTTGCCTTGTGCACTACTACTGGATTGGCCAACCACATCGGATGGAGTACCTCTCTCACCAAGCCTGCTGCCTCTAGCTTTCTGATTCCTCCGTGATGAACTCCTTCCTCTCTAGAGCTTGCTTCCTGACCTTCTTCTTGACGGGCTACGCATGAGGACAGACAACAAGATGGTGCTCAATCACCTCCCTGGGAACACCAGGGATGTTGGAGGCTTGCCATGCAAACACATTGACATTCGCCCGCAGGAAGGTGACGAGCTCGCTTTCCTATTTGCCATCGAGGGTGGATCTTATGGTAAAAGCTCCCCCCGTGCCGTCCTCCTTGACGGGCACCTTCTTGGTCTCTGGTGGTGTGGCTTTGGACTTCTTGCTCTTGCCGGCGAAGCTCTCTAGCACGTTCAACACGGGAGCGCAACACCCCGAAGAGGTGTGCTTGCTGGAGTGGGTGTGAGGGGTCTCGCCGGTCTTCTCCCCCCCCCCCAGGGCTCCGTCGGCAGGAGCAGGTGCCTTGGCGATAGCTACTGCAACTGCTTCCCGGTAGAGTTGGTCGGCGCAGATCAATGCATCTTTCTTGTCGGAGGGGACGGTGATGATGTTGATCGGCCCGGGCATCTTCAGCATGTTGTAGGCGTAGTGTGAAGCCGCCATGAACTTGGCTAGCGCCGGGCGGCCGAGGATCCCGTTGTAAGGCAAGGGGATCTCGGCTACATCGAAAACAATCCTTTTCGTCCTGTGGTTCAGCTCGCCTCCGAATGTCACGGGCAACGTGACCTTTCCCTTTGGCTGGCTCCTCCCCGGGTTAACCCCTTGGAACGTGCCCGTCTCCTCGAGGTTTCCATCTGGGATCTGCAGCCTTTTGACCACAACAGGCGAGATCAAGTTTAGGCCGGCTCTGCCGTCAACCAACATATTTGTCACCTTGAGGTTGCGGATTGTTGGTGAAACCAACAATGGCAAGCACCCGACCGTAGTAGTGCGGTCAGGGTGGTCCTCGGTGTCGAAGATGATGGGCGTGCTGGACCATTTCAGCGGCTTCTGTGTGTCGAACGATGGCTCCACCGCCGTGATCTCACGCGCCCACTTTTTGTGTTGGCGGTCGGACGTATGCAGCGAGGCGCCACCATCGACGCACATGGTCTCTGTGGCTCTTTGAAACTTGGGGTCGCCGGACTCGTCGTCCTCGTCATGATCATCGTCTTCCTGCTTCTTGTCGTGGCCCCGGGCGGGCCTCTCCTGCTGATTATCCTTGCCGCGACGGCCTCCTTGGCCGCCAAGTTTCTTGCCGGATCCCTCGGCAACATCTGGGCCTTTCTCCTTGTCCCGCCTACCTGCCGATAGTTTTGGAGGTCATGGCCCTTGATGCGCTGGATCTTGCAGTACTGCTTGTCGGAGCCCCCTAGCTTGTCGGCAGCCGCCAAGGCCCAGCAAGCGACACACCCGACAACCTCCTTGCCGGGGTCGCTCACCTTGGTCTTCTTGGTGGCGCCGGTGTCGTCGGATCACTCCACAGCAAGCATGGCCTTGCCCTTGCACTTCCTGTTACGGCATCGCCCCTTCTTCGCTGGGGTGGCGGTGTCGCCAGTGGAGTTGGTTTCCATGCTGGCATCTTCGCCGGGGTACTTCCTTCCCTCTTCGGCGCGAGCGCATCGATCGGCCAGGACATAAAGCTCGGCCACATCCTTGACCTTGTTCATCGCCAGCTCTTCACGCATCTTGCGGTTGCGCATGTTCTGATGGAACGCACTGATCACAGCGGCGGGATGAACATCGGGGATGTTGTACTGCACCCGGCTGAACCTTTGGATGTACTTGCGCAAGTTTTCTCCTTCCTTCTGGGGGGATGATATGTAAATCACTCGCCTGACCATGAGCTTGGTGACCTCCGGTAAAGGCACCCACAAACTCATGGCACAGAACCACCCAAGAAGAGATGGAATCCACCGGCTGTCACGACCGATTTTTCAATAAAAATGTTTATTGAGAAAACCAAACTTTAAATCCTAGTATAGGAAAAGTCATCCTTTCTGGTAGACAAAAGCTTGATAAACAGAGAACTAGTAGCATCAAATATATTACAGGGTTGAGCTGAGGTTGCTCAACAATTTATTACAGACTCGCCAATATATTACATATGGGCGGTTATGACACAGGGGTGGGGTGGCATGCTACTAGCTCGAGGGAAAAGTGGTGGTGGATAACTTGACTTCTACTGGCAGTACATCGAGCGTCGAAGTGAGGCTCGATGAATTTATTCGGGGTTGCGGAAGCGTATAATACAATGACCAAGACAGGATCACACGGGACTGACTGGGACTCCTCTAGGCGTCGGACTCGCTAACAAACTCTTCATCCATGAGATCGCCTTCATCAGCATCTGGCCAAATCAACAAGCCAGGTGAGTACTTGAAAGTACTCGCAAGACAGTTCGGACAAAAGACATAATCAATGAATGCATGAATGCGTCATGAACAAAGTATGTTACTCAAATAACAACGGTAAAATAGCAGAACTTGATGTATCAAAATTTAATAACTGAAAACTGATCGGGTGTCTGGAGCGACGCCTCGAAAGGTAAATAAATAAAAATACATGCCGCAGTCGGGCGTCTTAGCGACACCACTTAAAGGGCTTCAAAAGAAATGCCACAGTCGGACGTCTGGGCGACATCACATAAAGGGCTTTAAAAGAAATACCACAGTCGGACGTTTGAGCGACATCACAGACATGGCTTTTCAAAGAAATACCACAGTCGGACGTCTTAGCGACATCACAGACAGGGCTTTAAGAGAAATACCACCGTCGGACGTCTGAGCGACATCACAGACAGGGCTTTAAGAGAAATACCACCGTCGGACGTCTG
>NC_041393.1:684567213-684573044 GCF_002162155.2 Triticum dicoccoides
GACATCACAGACAGGGCTTGAAAAGAAATACCACCGTCGGACGTCTGAGCGACATCACAGACAGGGCTTGAAAAGAAATACCACCGTTGGACGTCTGAGCGACATCTCAGACAGGGCTTTAACAAAAGCAAATAACAGGTATGCCACCGTCGGACGTCTGAGCGACATCACAGACAGGGCTTTAACAAAAGCAAATAACAGGTATGCCACCGCCAGACGTCTGAGCGACATCACAGACAGGGCTTTGTAATAAATGTAAATAACGAGATTAGTCCATCCACAAGAATAATCTTTTATCCGGATTTATTACACATAAATCCCACCGGAGTTTTTGTCACTGAGGCTGATACCTGACAAGATAAGATAATTATAGTACTTGAACAAGGTACAAGATAATTGAAAGATTGAGACTCTGCAGAGTTTGGAAGAACTGAACGCAGCCAACGGATTTCCGTAGTCACGAAGGACTAGTTCCGTTTACGGTATTTCAGTAGAAACACATTTAACTAGTACACACCCATTTCACCTCACGTTGCCAGGAATCACCCTGGACAACGTCCAAGAAAAACTTTGAGACGGGCAGGCCACAACCTCGAATAGCATGGGATCAAATTTCTATTCGCGAGCTCTAAGGGGTGCCCCCCTCTCGGTCCCAACCGGAAACACCCATGTCCCCTGACCAGATGACGGGCTTTAATCCAGGGCCATGGAACCCTCATCCCGGCCTCTCCACTTGGTGTGTACCAGGAAAACGATTTGCAACTTACTATGCCATATTCCTTTCGGAAAACATGTGACAGTATAGGATGGAATGAATGGGAATGTGAATTGTGTCATGACGACACGGAAGTCAAATAATCTGGCATAAGACTGGCATGTCACAACACTGCCATCTTACCCATCCTCATACCAACAAATGGCTTTGCAAATATGTATCCAACAACATAATGCTTGCCGAAACCTACTTTCTGATTATGTGCATGAGATATATCATGCAAAGTGATGTTCATAAACATGCCATGACTATACTAAAATGCAAACATGCAACAACACTCATCATATCAAGAGTTCAGACATGCTTGCCTGGTTCGGAGTAGTCGAAGTCTAACTATGTGAAGTTTGCAGCTCCGTCACCTCCTCCGGTATCTACGGTATAAGAAAAATACGTACGCAACGTAAATACCGTGAGTGTACAGAAAAGTGTTCCAATTATTTTTCAAATAAATATGATAAAAAACTAGACAAAAATCTAAAGAGAACAGAAAAAGAATTAATCAAAAATACTTTTCTGATCAAAAGTTATAAGAGTTTTGGTCCAAGGACCCATCTGTAATCAAACAGAAAACTTCCAGGGGGCTTTACAGAAGAATCCAGAAAAACGGTTCAGAGAGGAAGCGTATTTGCCAGAGTACGCCTTCTGCAAACGATTTAAAAAAAAACAAAAGAGAGGCTGACGGGCGGGTCCCACCCGTCAGGTTTGAAAGTTCAAACAGGGGAGTCGGGGCTCGTCGGTGCCAGAGAGCCGCGGTGGTCGCCGGCGGCGATTCACGGCAAGGCAGGGAGATCAGAGTGTACGTTCGTGATCAGGGCGCCATTCCGCGTCTGTGGGAGGTGGTGGTGGTCGCCGGCTAGTACCACGTCGGCGGCGATGCTTGCTCCGGCGGACGGTGATTCGGGTGGTCGTGGATCTCGCCAGAGAGAGCTGCAGAGGTGGAATTGGTGAGGGGGTTAGACTCGCGATAGTATGAGAAGGTATCTGACGAGGTTAGGGCGCCGGAGATGGCCTTACCGGAGTGAATCACGGTGGGTGCCGAGGCGGAACGGAGTGGCCGGAGTCGGGGAAGGAGAGCTCCTCGTGGCTCGTTCAGTGGCTGGGCGGGGTCTGATGAGGTAGAGAAGGTGTGCGGGGGCGAGAGCAAGCTCGGGGTGCTATATATAGCCGCTCGAGGCGGTTGCCGAGAACGGGGTTCTCTGGCGAGGTGATTACGGCGGCGCTGTGGTTGCACGGGAGGGTTCAGAGGTTGAACGTTGTCGTGGGTGTTCCTTGGTTCCGTTTAGGTGCTAACCGCGTCGGGATTTGGTGGTTTAGGGGGACCTCGATGGAACGGGGCGGCGCGGGCCCGTCGGCGGTAGGGAGCGCGCTCTGTGCATGCCCCGCCACGGCGACGGTGCTGCATGCATGCGCTGGGGAGGAAATGGCCACGCGGAGCCACCAAGGGTTTTGGGCGGTGCCGAACGGCGTCATGCCGCCGTTCTGCTTCCTGTCGGCCACTATGGTGATCCGGCCGCCGCAAAGCACGCCAGCGCAGGCGGGCCAGGGAACCACCAACGCCAGGAAGGTGCCAAGCGCGCGTGTGAGGCTCCGGACAAGCAAGCCAGGCCGTGAGCAAAGTGCCAAGTGCACTGTGAGCATGTGACTGAAGATCGACACTGAAATTCTGAACTTAACTGAATATGAACAGAACAGTGCATGCAAGGTGTTCGACAGAATGATCCAGGCATGTAGGGATTTTTCCTTGAGCTGGTTTTTGGTGGAGGGGCCTCTCATTGCATCTAGAGGCTACCTGAATACTTGTGGAATTTTTGGAGAGGTGTAGATATGAATTTCACCAAATTTGGCAAATCTGGTCCAAACTTGCAGTGAGTGAAATTTGAAATATTTGAACAAGAGAAGAGTGGATCAAGATGGTTCTGGGTTGTGGGTACAAAGGACTATCCAAGTGTGTTGAGTTGAGGTCAAAAATCAAAAGCATTAGGGCACTTGCTTTGCAATTCACCTAGGCTCAAAAGGATAGATAGATTTATTTTGGGAGGAGAAATAGTTGGAATAAAATCCAAAAATGGATTTTATTAGTTTGGACAGAATGTTTGGGTTGTACCAAAGTGGGAGGAGAGGTTTTGGGAAAATTTTACCATAGGTGGCATGGTGAAATTTAGAAGGGATCAAAACCAAATAAAAGCCCAAAACTAAAAGGGTTTTCTTTTTAAAAGAAACTAAATCCAAGAAAAGGATTTTTTTTGAGAGGGCAAACTTAGAAGATGGTTTTTAGGAAGGGTTTAAATGACCTCCTTTCAAACCAAGCAAGGCTCTTTTGAAAAAAAACAAACCACCAAAAATTATGGAGTGTCACACCGGCAAGTGCATCAACCATGACATAACATTAGGCTTGAGTGCCAACAGGAAGTAGATGGCAAGCACCCTATCGTCGCGGGCCCTAGCAGCTTGCAGCGCGATGGTGTAGATGCTGAGGAACTCTGATGGGTGAGTCTTGCCATTGTACTTCTCGCCAACGTCAGGCTTGAACGTACGGTGGGAGGGCCACTAGAACAACTGCAGCTCACGGGTAAAAGCCGGACAACCCACCTTGTAGGGTAGGCCACCGTAGCCTCCTGGTGCTGGGCGGTCCGTAGCGGTCCCTGCCCACCTATCTGACTGGTGGCGCGCGTCACGTCGGTGCTCGATCGTAGTTCGAGCGTCCTCATGAGCCCGCTCCCGAAGGACTTGAGGCTAATCGCAGTTGGTTCGCGGGTCGGACGACGCGATGGAGATATCATCACGAGCATCATCGCGACGGACCGACGCCCGGGGTGGCCGGGATGGAGGTGGGGAGTATACCGTGGCCGCATCGCCTCTGACACGGCCGCCGCTGGCATGCGGTGGCCCAGCCGAGCGACGGCCTACGGGTCCCACCGGCCGCAACTCATCGTTGTTGGCGATGCCGACGAGGCTCCGGACGGTGGCCCTCCATTCGTCGAGCTTCTCCTCGGCGGGAGCAAAATCGAGGAGTAGCTACGCGCGTGCTTGGGTCTCCGTTGGCGTGGGTGGCGGCGAAAGCTGGGTGGACCGCTATGCGCCTCGACTTCTAACCACGTTAGAAGGAGCTACGTCACGGCCCCGCAGCCGTTCGCCACCTCCATCAGCACCTCGGCGCGCATGCTGGCCCTCCTCATCATGTGATGGGCGCACGGGACTCTTCCCAGCGCGGCGCGCAGGGTCACCGGCAGGGTGACGCTGCTCGTCACACACAACCTGGGACGAGCGCGCCATGGGCACCGGTGTTGGCGTCTTGGAGGTCATCGTGCCGCCGTTTGGCAGGACGACGGTACCCCTGGAGGGCCCCGTGCAGCCTGCGGGGGGCCCGACTCCATCTCTGGAGCACACGACTGGTGGCTCGTCGTCTGGCGCGCGAACGACGCCACTCGCCAGGCCTGGACCGCCAGGGTGATGTGGATGTCCGCGGGCCGCACCACGGGTTCTCTCCGCGACTGGCCCTCTACTGGCCCACACTGGTACTGGCAACCCGGTCCCAGATGAACCGATCACCGTGGTCGTCTTCTTCTTAGGGGCCATGGCGATGAAGAACAGCTAGGTCAACTGCTAGACCAGATTCTCATAATTGCGCGCCCCCTACCTGGTGCGCCAAAGATGTCGGTGGGAAATGACACCTATGGGATCACTGGAATCCCTACTACGGTTGCGGGGCGCAGGGATCGTGAGAAGAGTGGGACTAGTAGACAGCACAAAGGGGATTTACCCAGGTTCGGGCCGCAAAGATGCGTAAAACCCTACGATCCTGCTTTGGTGGATGTATTTAGTGTTCTTGAGCTCTTAAGCTAGCTCTAGGTGCTGCTAGGTTCGAAAGAGCCGAATCCTTTTCTAGTGCCCCATGGGCCTCCTTTTATAGGCGAAAGGGGCTACCACAATGGCACACAGGAGGTCAAAAGTGCTACAGCGCTGTGAGCTTATCGTTGGTATTACAGGACAAAGTGCATTTAATGCGAGGCTTAGGTGTCCCTTCACTTTATCGGGGATGGGAGCGAGGCCCGTCCCGTCCGTCACCGCTCCTCCTTGCTTTGACACGCGCCCTGGCCAGCGATGCATGCGGGGCCATGTAGGCAGGCAGGCAGCTGAGGTGGCGCGGTGGTGGAGCCTCCACGAAGGGCTGCATGTTGCCACGCAGGTGCCTGCCCAGCTGGTTGGGTCGGCAGCTACATGCGAACGGCGCCAGAGACTTGGTTGGCGTGGGCCTGGCAGTGGCCCTGCTGGCGCGCTTGGCAAGAGCCTTGCCGGGTGGCCCGGCAAGGGTCTTGCCACGGCACGCCGTCATCCCCGGCAAGGACCTTGTCGGGGGTCTCGTGGGCTTCCTCGGCAAGAACCCTGCCGAGGATTGTTGCCTTCCTATCCTCATTTGATCTTGACTATTCTTTGTCTTCACAAAGATCTGCATGCCACCACGGAGGTGCCTCCCGAGCCCTGTCCCAATGCTGTTGTCTAGCGTCGGGGGGCTCAAAGGTGGCTCGCTCAACTAGTGTTGGTGAGCTGCCCCGGCAAGGGTCCTTGCCGGGGAAACTTGCTTCGTGTTGGAAATATGCCCTAGAGGCAATAATAAAAGTATTATTATTATATTTCCTTGTTCATGATAATTGTCTTTTATTCATGCTATAACTGTATTATCCGGAAATCGTAATACACGTGTGAATACATAGAACACAATATGTCCCTAGTGAGCCTCTAGTTGACTAGCTCGTTGTGATCAACAGATAGTCATGGTTTCCTGGCTATGGACATTGGATGTCGTTGATAACGGGATCACATCATTAGGAGAATGATGTGATGGACAAGACCCAATCCTAAGACTAGCACAAAAGATCGTGTAGTTCATTTGCTAGAGCTTTGCCAATGTCAAGTATCTCTTCCTTCGACCATGAGAGCGTGTAACTCCTGGATACCGTAGGAGTGCTTTGGGTGTATCAAACGTCACAACGTAACTGGGTGACTATAAAGGTGCACTACAGGTATCTCCAAAAGTATCTATTGTTTTATGCGGATC
>NC_041393.1:684573054-684604250 GCF_002162155.2 Triticum dicoccoides
AGATCGTGTAGTTCATTTGCTAGAGCTTTGCCAATGTCAAGTATCTCTTCCTTCGACCATGAGAGCGTGTAACTCCTGGATACCGTAGGAGTGCTTTGGGTGTATCAAACGTCACAACGTAACTGGGTGACTATAAAGGTGCACTACAGGTATCTCCGAAAGTATCTATTGTTTTATGCGGATCGAGACTGGGATTTGTCACTCCGTGTAAACGGAGAGGTATCTCTGGGCCCACTCGGTAGGACATCATCATATGCGCAATGTGACCAAGGAGTTGATCACGGGATGATGTGTTACGGAACGAGTAAAGTGACTTGCCGGTAACGAGATTGAACAAGGTATTGGATACCGACGATCGAATCTCGGGCAAGTAACATACCGATAGACAAAGGGAATTGTATACGGGATTGATTAAGTCCTTGACATCGTGGTTCATCCGATGAGATCATCGTGGAACATGTGAGAGCCATCATGGGTATCCAGATCCCGCTGTCGGTTATTGACCGGAGAACGTCTAGGTCATGTCTGCATGTCTCCCGAACCCGTAGGGTCTACACACTTAAGGTTCGATGACGCTAGGGTTATAAAGGAAGTTTGTATGTGGTTACCGAATGTTGTTCGGAGTCCCGGATGAGATCCCGGACGTCACGAGGAGTTCCGGAATGGTCCGGAGATAAAGATTTATATATGGGAAGTCCTATTTTGGCCACTGGAAAATGTTCGGGATTTTTCGGTATTGTACCGGGAAGGTTCTAGAAGGTTCCGGAGTGGGGCCCACCTGCATGGGGGGACCCACATGGACGTGGGTAGTGGGGGCAAGGCCCCACACCCCTGGTCAAGGCGCACCAAGATCCCCCCTTAGAAGGAATAAGATCATATCCCGAAGGGATAAGATCAAGATCCCTAAAAAGGGGGGATAACAATCGGTGGGGAAGGAAATAATGAGATTTCTATCCTCCCACCTTGGCCAACGCCCCAATGGACTTGGAGGGCAAGAAACCAGCCCCTCCACCCCTGTATATAGTGGGGAGGCGCATGGGAGCTATAGACGAAGTTCTGGTGCAGCCCTCCCCCTCTCACAAGTACTCCTCCTCTCCCGCGGTGCTTGGCGAAGCCCTGCAGGATTGCCACGCTCCTCCACCACCACCACGCCGTTGTGCTGCTGCTGGATGGAGTCTTCCTCAACCTCTCCCTCTCTCCTTGCTGGATCAAGGCTTGGGAGACGTCACCGGGCTGTATGTGTGTTGAACGCGGAGGTGCCGTGCGTTCGGCACTTGATCATCGGTGATTTGAATCACGACGAGTACGACTCCATCAACCCCGTTCACTTGAACGCTTCCGCTTAGCGATCTACAAGGGTATGTAGATGCACTCTCTTTCTACTCGTTGCTGGTCTCTCCATAGATAGATCTTGGTGACACGTAGGAAAATTTTGAATTTCTGCTACGTTCCCCAACAGTGGCATCATGAGCTAGGTCTATTGCGTAGATTCTTTGCACGAGTAGAACACAAAGTAGTTGTGGGCGTTGATGTTGTTCAATATGCTTACCGTTACTAGTCCAATCTTGTTTCGACGGTATTGTGGGATGAAGCGGCCCGGACCGACCTTACATGTACTCTTACGTGAGACAGGTTCCACCGATTGACATGCACTTGGTGCATAAGGTGGCTAGCGGGTGCCAGTCTCTCCCACTTTAGTTGGAATGGATTCGATGAAAAGGGTCCTTATGAAGGGTAAATAGCAATTGGCATATCACGTTGTGGTCTTGCGTAGGTAAGAAACGTTCTTGCTAGAAACCCATAGCAGCCACGTAAAACATGCAACAACAATTAGAGGACGTCTAACTTGTTTTTGCAGGGTATGCTATGTGATGTGATATGGCCAAGAAGAATGTGATGAATGATATGTGATGTATGAGATTGATCATGTTCTTGTAATAGGATTCACGACTTGCATGTCGATGAGTATGACAACCGGCAGGAGCCATAGGAGTTGTCTTTATTTATTGTATGACCTGCGTGTCATTGAAGAACGCCATGTAAACTACTTTACTTTATTGCTAAACGCGTTAGTCATAGAAGTAGAAGTAGTCGTTGGCATGACAACTTCATGAAGACACGATGATGGAGATCATGATGATGGAGATCATGGTGTCATGCCGGTGACGATGATGATCATGGAGCCCCGAAGATGAAGATCAAAAGGAGCAAAATGATATTGGCCATATCATGTCACTATTTGATTGCATGTGATGTTTATCATGTTTATGCATCTTGTTTGCTTAGGACGACGGTAGTAAATAAGATGATCCCTTACAAAATTTCAAGAAGTGTTCTCCCCTAACTGTGCACCGTTGCTACAGTTCGTCGCTTCTAAGCACCACGTGATGATCGGGTGTGATGGATTCTTACGTTCACATACAACGGGTGTAAGACAATTTTACACGGCGAAAACACTTAGGGTTAACTTGACGAGCCTAGCATGTGCAGACATGGCCTCGGAACACGAAGACCGAAAGGTCGAGCATGAGTCGTATGGTAGATACGATCAACATGAAGATGTTCACCGATGATGACTAGTCCGTCTCACGTGATGATCGGACACGGCCTAGTTGACTCGGATCATGTGATCACTTAGATGACCAGAGGGATGTCTATCTAAGTGGGAGTTCATAAGATGAACTTAATTATCCTGAACATAGTCAAAAGACCTTTTGCAAATTATGTCGTAAGCTCGCACTTTAGTTCCACTGTTTAGATATGTTCCTAGAGAAAATATAGTTGAAAGTTGATAGTAGCGATTATGCGATCAGTAGAAAGCTTATGTCCTTAATGCACCGCTCAGTGTGCTGAACCCCAACGTCGTTTGTCGATGTTGCGAACATCGGACATACACGTTTTGATAACTACGTGATAGTTCAATTAAATGGTTTAAGTAGAGGCACCAAAGACGTTTTCGAAACGTCGCGGAACATATGAGATGTTTCGAGGGCTGAAATTGGGATTTCAGGCTCGTGCCCACGTCAAGAGGTATAAGACCTCCGACGATTTTCTTAGCCTGCAAACTAAGGGAGAAAAGCTCAATCGTTGAGCTTGTGCTCAGATTGTCTGAGCACAACAATCACTTGAATCGAGTGGGAGTTGATCCTCCAGATGAGATAGTGATGTTTCCCCAAAGTCATTGCCACCAAGCTGCTACAGCTTCGTGATTAACTATAACATATCAGGGATAGATATGATGATCCTTGAAATATTCATGATGTTTGACACCGCGAAAGTAGAAATCAAGAAGGAGCATCAATTGTTGATGGTTGGTGAAACCACTAGTTTCAAGAAGGGCAAGGGAACAAAGGGATACTTCATGAAACGGCAATTCAGCTGCTGCTCTAGTGAAGAAACCCAAGGTTGAACCCAAACCCGAGACTAAGTGCTTCTGTAATAAGGGGAACAACCACTGGAGCAGCATTACCCTAGATACTTGGTAGATGAGAAGGCTGGAAAGGTCGATAGAAGTATATTGGATATACATTATGTTAATGTGTACTTTACTAGTACTCCTAGTAGCACCAGGGTATTGGATACCGGTTCGGTTGCTAAGTGTTAGTAACTCAAAATAAAAGCTACGGAATAAACGGAGACTAGCTAAAGGTGAGCTGGCGATATATGTTGGAAGTGTTTCCAAGGTTGATATGATCAAGCATCGCACGCTCCCTCTACCACCGAGATTGGTGTTTGCGTTGACCATAGACATGATTGGATTATGTCTATCTCAATACGGTTATTCATTTAAGGAGAATAATGGTTACTCTATTTTTGAATAATACCTTCAATGGTCTTGCACCTAAAGGAATGGTTTATTGAATCTCGGTCGTAGTGATACACATTTTCATGCCAAAAGATATAAGATAGTAATGATAGTACCACTTACTTGTGGCACTGCCATGTAAGTCATAATGGTATAAAACGCATGAAGAAGCTCCATGTTGATGGATCTTTGGACTCACTCGTTTTTGAAAAGTTTGACACATGCGAACCATGTCTATTGGTGTATATGCATGAAGAAACTCCATGCAAATGGATCGTTCGGACTCACTTGATTTTGAATCACTTGAGATATGCAAATCATACCACATGGGCAAGATGACTGAAAAGCCTCATTTTCAGTAAGATGGAACAAGATAGCAACTTGTTGGAAGTAACACATTTTGATGTGTGCAGTTGAACGAGTGCTGAGGCATGCAGTGAATATCATTATGTTCTTACTTCACAGATGATTCGAGTAAATGTTGAGTATATTTACTTGATGAAACACAAGTCTGAATTATTGAATGGTTCAAGTAATTTCAGAGTGAAGTAGCAGATCATTGTGACAAGAGGATAAAATGTCTATGATATGATCATAGAGATGAATATCTGAGTTACGAGTTTTGGCACACAATTAAGACATTGTGGAAATTGTTTCGCAATTAATACCGCCTGGAACACCATAATGTGATGGTGTGTCCGAACATCATAGTTGCACCCTATTGGATATGGTGCGTACCATGATGTCTCTTATCGAATTACCACTATCGTTCATGGGTTAGGCATTAGAGACAACCACATTCACTTTAAAATAGGGCACCACGTAATTCCGATGAGATGACACCGTATGAATTATGGTTTAGAGAAACCTAAGTTGTCGTTTCTTAAAAGTTTGGGGCTGCGACGCTTATATGAAAAAGTTTCAGGTTGATAAGCTCGAACCCAAAGCGGATAAAATGCATCTTCATAGGAAACCCAAAACAGTTGGGTATACCTCCTAATTCAGATCCGAAAGCAATATGGATTGTTTCTAGAATCGGGTCCTTTCTCGAGGAAAAGTTTCTCTCGAAAGAATTGAGTGGGAGGATGGTGGAGACTTGATGAGGTTATTGAACCGTCTCTTCAACTAGTGTGTGACAGGGCACAGGGAGTTGTTCCTGTGGCACCTACACCAATTGAAGTGGAAGCTTATGATATTGATCATGAAACTTCGGATCAAGTCGCTCCCAAACCTCGTAGGATGACAAGGATGCGTACTACTTCAGAGTGGTACGTAATCCTGTCTTGAAGGTTATGTTGCTAGACAACAATGAACCTATGAGCTATGGAGAAGCGATGGTGGGCCCGGATTCCGATAAATGGCTTGAGGCCATAAAATCCGAGAGAGGATCCATGTATGAAAACAAAGTGTAGACTTTGGCAGAATGGCTCGATGGTCGTAAGGCTAATGAGTACAGATGGATTTCAAAAGGAAGACGGACAATGATGGTAAATGTCACCATTAAGAAAGCTCGACTTGTCGTTAAGATGTTTTCCGACAAGTTCAAGGAGTTGACTACGATGAGATTTTCTCACTCGTAGAGATGCTAAGAGTCTGTTGGAATTATATTAGCGATTACTGCATTATTTATGAAATCTTGCAGATAGGATGTCAAAACATTGTTTCCTCGACGATTTTAATGAGGAAAGGTTGTATGTGATACAACCGGAAGGTTTTGTCAATCCCGAAAGATGCTAATAAGTATGCAAAGCTCCAGCAATCCTTCTAAGGACTGGAGTGAGCATCTCGGAGTTGGAATGTATGCTTTGATGATGATCAAAAATTTTGGGTTTGTACAAAGTTTATGAGAAACTTGTATTTCCAAAGAAGTGAGTGGGAGCACTATAGAATTTCTGATGAGTATATGTTCTTGACATATTGTTGATCAGAAATGATGTAGAACTTCTAGAAAGCATATAGGGTTATTTGAAAGGTGTTTTCAATAGAAAACCTGGATCAAGCTACTTGAACATTGAGCATCAAGATCTATAAGATAGATCAAAATGCTTAATAATACTTTTAAATGAGCACGTACCTTGACATAATCTTGAAGGTGTTCAAGATGGATCAGTCAAAGAAGGAGTTCTTGCCTGAGTTGTAAGGTATGAAGTTAAGACTTAAAGCTCGACCACGGCAGAAGAAAGAGGAAGGATGAAGGTCGTCCCCTATGCTTTTATCATAGGCTCTCTACAGTATGCTATGCTGTGTACCGCACCTGAAGTGTGCCTTGCCATGAGTCAGTCAAGGGGTACAAGAGTGATCCAAGAATGGATCAAGGACAGCGGTCAAAGTTATCCTTAGTAACTAGTGGACTAAGGAATTTTCTCGATTATGGAGGTGGTAAAAGAGTTCGTCGTAAAGGTTACGACGATGCAAGCTTGACACCTATCCGGATAGCTATGAGTAGAGAGACCGGATACATATAATGGATCAATAATTTAGAATAGCTCCAAGTAGAACAGTTGTTTGGAATAGCTCCAAATAGAGCGTGGTAGCTGCATCTAGGAGATGACATAGAGATTTGTAAAGCACACACGGATCTGAAAGGTTCAGACCCGTTGACTAAAACCTCTCTCATTGAGTGTTAATCACATAGTGATGTGAACTAGACTACTGACTCTAGTAAACTCTTGGGTATTAGTCACATGGCGATGTGACCTGTGAGTGTTAATCACATGGCGATGTGAACTAGATTATTGACTCTAGTGCAAGTGGGAGACTGTTGGAAATATGCCCTAGAGGCAATAAAAAAAGTAATACACGTGTGAATACATAGACCACAATATGTCCCTAGTGAGCCTCTAGTTGACTAGCTCGTTGTGATCAACAGATAGTCATGGTTTCCTGGCTATGGACATTGGATGTCGTTGATAACGGGATCACATCATTAGGAGAATGATGTGATGGACAAGACCCAATCCTAAGACTAGCACAAAAGATCGTGTAGTTCATTTGCTAGAGCTTTGCCAATGTCAAGTATCTCTTCCTTCGACCATGAGAGCGTGTAACTCCTGGATACCGTAGGAGTGCTTTGGGTGTATCAAACGTCACAACGTAACTGGGTGACTATAAAGGTGCACTACAGGTATCTCCGAAAGTATCTATTGTTTTATGCGGATCGAGACTGGGATTTGTCACTCCGTGTAAACGGAGAGGTATCTCTGGGCCCACTCGGTAGGACATCATCATATGTGCAATGTGACCAAGGAGTTGATCACGGGATGATGTGTTACGGAACGAGTAAAGTGACTTGCCGGTAACGAGATTGAACAAGGTATTGGATACCGACGATCGAATCTCGGGCAAGTAACATACCGATAGACAAAGGGAATTGTATACGGGATTGATTAAGTCCTTGACATCGTGGTTCATCCGATGAGATCATCGTGGAACATGTGGGAGCCATCATGGGTATCCAGATCCCGCTGTTGGTTATTGACCGGAGAACGTCTCGGTCATGTCTGCATGTCTCCCGAACCCGTAGGGTCTACACACTTAAGGTTCGATGACGCTAGGGTTATAAAGGAAGTTTGTATGTGGTTACCGAATGTTGTTCGGAGTCCCGGATGAGATCCCGGACGTCACGAGGAGTTCCGGAATGGTCCGGAGGTAAAGATTTATATATGGGAAGTCCTATTTTGGCCACTGGAAAATGTTCGGGATTTTTTGGTAATGTACCGGGAAGGTTCTAGAAGGTTCCGGAGTGGGGCCCACCTGCATGGGGGGACCCACATGGACGTGGGTAGTGGGGGCAAGGCCCCACACCCCTGGTCAAGGCGCACCAAGATCCCCCCTTAGAAGGAATAAGATCATATCCCGAAGGGATAAGATCAAGATCCCTAAAAAGGGGGGATAACAATCGGTGGGGAAGGAAATAATGAGATTTCTTTCCTCCCACCTTGGCCAACGCCCCAATGGACTTGGAGGGCAAGAAACTAGCCCCTCCACCCCTGTATATAGTGGGGAGGCGCATGGGAGCTATAGACGAAGTTCTGGTGCAGCCCTCCCCCTCTCACAAGTACTCCTCCTCTCCCGCGGTGCTTGGCGAAGCCCTGCAGGATTGCCACGCTCCTCCACCACCACCACGCCGTTGTGCTGCTGCTGGATGGAGTCTTCCTCAACCTCTCCCTCTCTCCTTGCTGGATCAAGGCTTGGGAGACGTCACCGGGCTGTATGTGTGTTGAACGCGGAGGTGCCGTGCGTTCGGCACTTGATCATCGGTGATTTGAATCACGACGAGTACGACTCCATCAACCCCGTTCACTTGAACGCTTCCGCTTAGCGATCTACAAGGGTATGTAGATGCACTCTCTTTCTACTCGTTGCTGGTCTCTCCATAGATAGATCTTGGTGACACGTAGGAAAATTTTGAATTTCTGCTACGTTCCCCAACACTTCGTCCATCTGAACTTTGTGGCCTTGGTCCTTGTCGTTGCTTTGTTTGTCTTGTGCCTTCGGCTTCTCTCCGGCTGCCCTTTCCTGCCCTATTATGTGTGGCCGCGGTGCGTGGCTCCTGACTGCCTGTGCACAAGTAAAGGGGTCAAAAGCAGAGTCCCTACTTTTGTACAGCGACATTCTTTGAACAGTTCACCTACAAGAAGATATCTTTGTGTGGCACATGCGTAAATAGGACTTCAACATGTGATCTAATCACATATATATTATGTACCTAATACTTCGGATCAGACTAGTGTTTAACGAGGCCTCTCTAGTCTTCATCTGATATATTTTCCACTGGAGATGTTTGGGCAAGTTCACTGTTAGCCTTGCCTTCAAAGTGAGTTTTCCTCAAGTTATACTGATACTGTCACTACTAGGGAAACTCTTATACATAGAATCTTAGCAGCAGCGCGGCACAAAAAGAAGTGCTATTGCTAATTAGCAGTAGCGCGGGTAACAAAAACTCGCTATTGATACAAACTTAGCAGTAGCGCGTGCGGGCTAAACCGCGCTGCTACAAAAATCGACCGACAGTACCCACCAACCTAAGTTTAGAAGCAGCGCGACATCATGATGCACGCTACTGCTAATGCAATATTAGTAGCGCGCTTTTTACTCCAGTCGCTACTGCTAATTTTGAAATTGGCCACACGGTTGGCCCCGCTTAGCAGTAGCGCGTGTGAGAAAAGGGCGATGCTGCTACGCTCTTATCAGTAGCGCGTTTTTCCTCCCGCGCTACTGCTAAGACGCAGCACACCACCACCTTTTTCCACCCGTCCTCCCCTCCCCCATCTCCTCTCTTCCCTTTCCCCTACCTCCCACATCCTCCCTCTCTCACTCTTATTCTTCCTCAATACTTCTCCCCCCATTACTCTCCCTCTTCTACCTACCTTTCTCTCTCTTCATTACTCCTAGCTAACTACACCACCACCATTAATGCATCTCCTTTCTCTTTTTCCTTCCCCCTCCACTAGTTGAAGTTGTCTCCTCCCAAATTAGCTAGCTAGGTAGATGTAGCATTTATCTAAGTCACTTATTTGCCCCCTAACTAGATCTATCTTTGTCAAGAAGAGCTTTGTGCACTTTTGATCTCCCTACATCATCATCTCCATCGTGTGCTCGATCTCGAGATAGAGGTGATTAAAATTTCATGCTTTTGCAAAATGGACATATGTGTATGTGTGTGCGATATGATAATTGGGCGATATGATGGAAATTTTGTGTGTGGCATGAGTTGATGCCAAATTATGCTTTTGAGTTGCCTATGTTTTGCCGAAATGTCGATTTATTTCCATTTCGGCGAATTCTGGGCAAACTCTAGATCTATATGTCCTATATTTAGGGAAGGTCATGCCGAATTTTTGTATGACTTTGATGCATGCACGCATTTTTATAATCAATTTGTTTATTATTACCGTGTAGACGTTCATGATGGTCAGTGGAACGATGGTGGACAGGTGGTTGCGGTCGGCGGTGTAGGACATGAAAGAAAATAATAGGACAAAGGTTTTATGTCTGTGTCGAAAATGCAAAGGAATAGTTTGGCTCGACCCCTATGACGATGGTCGTGTCGGAGCGCACCTGCTCATGACTGGTCTCATGGATGGCTATACTCAGTGGATAATTGAAGATGAGGATGACAATGTTGAGGACGGCGACAGGGTAGGCAATGACGACACAGGGCAAGACGAAGAGATGATCGATAATAGCAAAGGGGGAGAGGCCGGACATGCGGTGGAGAAGGGGCCAGACATGGCGGAGGAGAAGGGGTCGGACATGGTGGCAGAGAGAACATGGACTCCACGCAGTAGAGTTCGTCGATACTAAGTTCAATCATGCGGGACCCTCATGTTCAAGCACTGCTTCGCAAGGAGACGAGTACTGAGAGAGCTGCTTCTAGAGAGGAGGCTAAGCTGGAGCAACTGGTGGTAGACTCGAGCACTCCATTGTATGATGGTTGCAATCCTGAGGTGACCCACTTGAGTTTCACACTCCAACTCCTGAAGACAAAGGCTAAAAACAAACGCACCGACACTAGCCTCGATGAGCATCTCAAGTACCTAAAGGATGTTCTTCCCGCAGGGAATCTATGTCCTACTAGTGTTGATGAGGCCAAGAAGATCGTGTGCGGTCTTGATCTACCGCATGTTAGATACCATGCATGCATCAACGATTGCATAATTTATCATAAGGAGCACGCGGAAAAAACAAGCTGTCTGGTGTGCAATGCTTCTCGATACAAGAAGGCCGGGAAGAAGTGTCCCCAGAAAGTTGTATGGTACTTACCAATCACTCTCCGTCTCCAGCGGTATTTCATAGATCCCAAGGAAGCAAAGCTAATGCGCTGGCACACGGAGAGGAAGAAGCCCGACGATGGAGATGATCCGAAGCTGAGACATGTCAAGGATGGAAGCCAGTGGAGAGCGTTGAACAGCTTCTATCGGTATTTCGAATGTGATGCAAAGAACATCATGCTCGGCGCGTGTACCGATGGCATGAATCCATTTGGAAACCAGAACACCAACCATAGCACATGGCCCGTGTTTGTATGGATGTACAACCTCCCCCCTGGTTGTGCATGAAGTCGAAGTACATTCAAATGAGCATGCTGATTCAAGGGCCGAAACAACCAGGAAATAATGTTAATTTGTATCTGGGGCTACTTCAAGAGGAGTTAGACACGTTATGGAAAACACCGGCCAAGACATGGGCGCCAGCAAAGGCGAGTATTTCTACATGAGAGCCGCGCTGATCACGACGATGCACGACTATCTCGGTTACGGATATGTCGCAGGCCAGGTGTGCCATGGATATTGCGGATGCACGCGGTGCATGGATGATACGACGTCTCAGCAACTAACGTCAAGGAAAGATGGCGGCTCTGGGAAAATCGTGTACATGGGGCATCGAAGATGGCTCGAAGAGGACGACCCATGGAGAAACCGTGGAGATCTATTCAATGGTCACACTGAGCATCGAGGACCTCCACGTAAGCAGAGCGGCACCGAAATTGATGAGCTGTTGAAAAACTGGAAAGAGTGCCCCACACCGGGAAAGACGATGAAAAAGGCGCCGGAGCCTCCGTTGAAGGTATGGAAGACGAGGACTGTGTTCTGGGACTTGGAGTACTGGCACAAACTCGATACACCTCATTGCCTTGATCAAATGCATATCTGTAAGAATGTCCTTGAGAGCTTGCTCGCGACAATGTGAACATGCGGGATAAGACCAAGGATGGGCCGAAGGCAAGAAAAGACTTGCAAGATTTGAATATCAGGGAAGATCTGCACATGCTACCCCATAAAAAGTCAGACGAGATAGATACGGAGACAGAAGCGCGGGAGAAGAAGGGCAAGAAAATAAAGAAAGAGGATTATTGCCCCCCTTCTTGCTTCACCTAAAGTTAGGCTGAGATCGATCAATTCTTTAAGTGCCTTACCGGAGTCAAAGTTAGTTCCGGTTACTAGGGCTAGATAAGCAGATATCTAGACACGGACAAGAAAAGGTTCAGCAGGATGAAGTCCCATGACTGTCACGTGATGATGATGCAGATACTACCTGTTGCCCTTAGAGGGATAATGGACAACACGTCCGTGACACACTTATTGGTCTCTGCAACTTTTTTGACGCCATCTCTCGAAAGTCGATCAGTGTGAAGCAACTCCGAAGGCTACAGGAAGAGATCGTTGTGATACTGAATGAAAAATTGAGATGTACTTCCCACCCGCGTTCTTTGACGTGATGGTGCGTCTGTGTGTCCATATTGTGGACGACATAATAGACCTGTGGCCATCATTCCTGCACAACATGACGCCGTTTGAGAGGATGAATGGGATCATCTAAGGATTCGTTCGTAACATGTCCCGTCTGGATGGAAGCATCGTCCAGGGCTATCTAACACAAGAGTGCATCTCTTTCTGCGAGAATTTTCTATATGGCGCAGACCAGCCGCCTGGTGTTAGTGTTGGTTTGTCTGTTAACAAGCACAATGGGAGGCTCGAAGGAGAAGGCCAGTCCAACGGTCGCAGGGAACTGCACGTGGCATACTCAGGTCGACGCAACGACTTTGACAGAGCAAACTTGGTAGTGCTACAACACCTAGACGAGGTAGATCCTTTCGTGGCACTGCACAAAGAAATTATTTGCAAAGAAGTATCATCACCGGGGGGTATGCAGGACGGACACCGAAGTTATTAGAGAGCACAACTCCACTTTCCTGCATTGGTTCAAAGAGCATATTATTGCTAATCCCCCGGAGGAGCGCTCTAAGGACGGATTGCTCATATACGCCTTAGCACATGGCCCCTCGCCCAACCTCATAACCTATCAGGCATACGATATCAACAGATATACGTTCTACACGAAGGACAAATATATGGATAGTGATGATCAGAACTCAGGGGTGATGATGGAATGCATGACCGGCAGCGACAACGGTGCAACTGATAGATTTTACGGAAGGGTCGAGGACATCTGGGAGCTTGACTACTCTGGACTGCACAACACGACGATGTTCCGTGTCAGATGGTCTAAGAATGTCGAAAGAGAAAACCGTAATTTCACTACCATGACTATACCCGACGCCAAGAGCGCTACCCTGAACACTATCGCCAAAAATGAGCCATGGGTACACACTAAGAACGTGACACAATGCTTCTTCATAACCGACCCGCGCAATCCCAGCCATGTTGTCGTGAGGAGAGGCAAAAGGAACATCATTGGAATGGATGGAGTTACCAACGAGGAGGACTACGATCAGTACGGCAACCCAATGAGGGAAGATGACGATGATGATGAAGTATACGTCAATAGAAGAATCAATACTACATTACCCAAGAAAAACCGCACTCCATGGAAAAGGGAAAGTCACAATGAGGGGCTCAATTATTCTTCAACCAACAAGAAGGGAAAGAAGCAGACTCAAAAACAAAAATGTCAACGCTGAGGAACCATATGTTATCGGTCAAATGATGTAATATTTCCTATTTTGTATACACACTTAGCAATTATTATGCATGGGTCCAATGATGTAATATATATGTTCCTATTTTGTATACATATTTAACCGTCAAACGATGCTATATATATCGCCTTCCCTTCATTCACTACTCTTGGAAAAAAGTGAGAGAAAATAAAGGAAAAGAAAATAGAAGGAAACAAACAGGAAAACTGCTATATCTGTACATGTCATAGCAGCAGCGCTTTTGTGAGAAAAGAGCTACAACTAGTCAAGATAGCAGTAGCGGTTTCTACACAAAACCGCTATAGCTACCTGGAGTAGCTATAGCGCATTTTGTCTAAACGCGCTACTGCTATGCCCACTTAACCCCCAAAATCCCCACTCCTTCCTTCATCCTGCCTCTTTTCCCTCAAATCCCCACACTCTCTCTTCCACCGTCGCGCCACCGGAGCCCTGCCCTTGCTGCGCCCCTCCGCTCGCCCCCGACCCTGACCCTGACCCCGGCGTCGGCTCCGGCCCCGGCCCCGACCCCGGCTCCGGCCCCAACCACGACCCCAATTCTGGCCCTGGCGCTCGCCCATGGCCCCGGCCCCGGCCCCGACCCCGGCTCCGGCGCTCGACCCCGACCCCGACCCCTCCCAACCTCAGCCTTCGTCGAGCCTGCACCCTTTGTAAGCCCCCCACCGATCCTCCTCTCTCTGGTAGCTAGGTTCTTTAGTTAATTTACTTAGGTTTTAGTTAGGGCAGATGGTTAATTAGGTCATATATTTAGTTATGAATTTAGCTAGGTTATTTCTTCAAGTTCTATATTTTTCTTCCTTTTATATGCAAATTTGAAGTGGACATGTGATATGTGGACATGTGATGTTTTGGACATGTCATATTTGGAATTTGGACATGATGATTATGTGAAGGGTAAATGATCCGAGTGGCCTATGTTACACCGGAATGTTGATTCATTTATGTTCCGGCGAATTTCAGGCGCTCGATATGTCCATTTTTTAGCAAAGGTCATGCCAAAATTTTCCGTGAATTTTGGCATGATTTGTGCTAGATAGTAGGCATATCGAGTGATGGGAGTTGCTAGAAAATGACATTTCGGCAAACGTAGATTTCTTTTTTATGTCATTTCTAATTTTTTCATAGTGTTAGAGTTAAACGAGGAGACAATCATAGGACAGATGTCGAACAACGAAGAAACCGGGCCTTCTGACCAAGATGCAGAAGAGATGGATTATGAGTGTGAACAAGAGTACATCGACTATTTGACTGCTAAGCAATTGCAAAGTGAAGGTTTGCAGGTCGGCCTCGATGATGGTACTGACACCGACATCGACACCAACGGCGCCAGCACCGATGGCGGCGCCAATACTGGCGGGGAAGGTACTGGCACCGATGCCGCTACCGAAATGAAGAAGCAGAAGAAGCAGAGGATACGAAAACCTAACAAACTAGGGATTGGACGACTGGTGATCACAAAGATGGCACCTGCCAAGTTTGAGCCATTAGAGCCGGAAGAATCTCGCAAGTGCTATGGGAACCAAGTAGGATGCATCCTACGGGAATGTGCAGGCATCAACGACGATGACTTAAGGTGTAAACAACATTTGACGCAGTTGCTCCTAACAAAGTTGCACAAGAGATTCAAGTTCCCCGACTGGGATGATAACATAGAACAACCGTGGGATGATCCGAAGATGAAAAAGGTTAACAATCATGCCATGGGCATGTTCAGGAATGATTAGGCCTCCTAGAAAGGGAGGGTGAAACGAGCTATTGAGGCTGAGGAACCCCTGTCCAAGATTCTGGAGGAAAATCCGACACTTACGGAAGAGGAGTTCGAAAAGTTCAAGGACACTTGCGCTACCGAGACAGCCAAGGCTAAGGCTGCGAAATTAAAGAGCCTTCAGCAAAGGAACACGGGGAAGCATCACGTCGAAAGCCATGGCTACCTCGGTAAAAGGCCCATATGGGATAAGGAGGACGCAGAACATGAAGCCGCGGGTATCCTAGACCCCTTCGCGAAGTTCACCAACCCCTTGGAGCGTGACTTCATCACGGCCCACTACAAGTGGGACAAGGAAAAGAAGGTTTTTACATGGACCAGATCACGAGGAGATTTATTAGACTGCGGGTAATTATTCTTTTACCACCTTACATTTAGCTCCAGATCTAGTCGACTACACATTCCTAAACGGTTCACGTTCTTTCTGCGGGAGAAGCAACACCAGCTTGCAGCCAAAAACCCTACTTCTCCGATGAGGCCCAAGTGAGACACCCCTCTCAACCGGTCCTTGAACGAACTTAAGGGACTCCCTTTGGGCCAGCGGCCGCAATATGGTCATGTGCACGGCGATGGAGACGGCGCCACGTGGAAGGTGTTTTACAACGAGGGCCCGGAGGCCAAGAAGCAGAAAAAGAAGTTTAGTCAGGCGAACATCAACGAGAAGGTGAAGCTTGTGGTCGAGAAAATAGCATCTGAGGACGCGAAAAAATAGCCGAGGAGAAAAATTAGTTGCTACAGCAGGCAGTCAATGCAGTTGTAACTTCCTGCAGAAATGATTTTGCTACTAACTCGGTTCCAGCTATCATCAACTGGACGAAGGAAAATCCAGACAAGACGGTACATGATTTCCCGTTGCCTAGTTTTGTCGGGAGCAACTCCGTGAACGACAACACCACCGCACCATCAATTGCTCACGCAACCGGGCCTCCTCTCGCACTCGCTCCTGCTCATAGCAGCCCGTCCTCAGTCTCTGGCGCGCTAGGTGGGCCTTCATATTTGGCTGAGCTCGACGCCCTCACGGTAATTACATGTTGCACGAACATATATATATATATGTATATATGTAGAATATTCCATTTTTGTTGTCTTTCGGATGTTT
The DNA here is from genome assembly GCF_002162155.2 of Triticum dicoccoides. Taxonomy (NCBI): domain Eukaryota; kingdom Viridiplantae; phylum Streptophyta; class Magnoliopsida; order Poales; family Poaceae; genus Triticum; species Triticum dicoccoides. The sequence goes on from NC_041393.1 coordinate 684,589,184, forward strand.
TACGCCACAGACATTTGTTTGCAGGCCGACGAAACCCCGTGCGCCATACTCTACTTGATCAAAGGCCAGAAGGTGGTCTGGGAAAGGGGGTGATAATGAACCCCTTGCAAACCACGTTCCACAACCAGCCGATCCCCGCTGGGCACTTCAGGGTTAACTTGTCCAGTGTGAAATCGGGGCATGAGGATTTGCCTCCTCCAGTACAGCATGTGGGAGAGGACGATGAGACCCCGCTGCAGATTGGAAGCTGCAAGGGTTGTCTGCTGCTATGGCTGAAGAATCTTATTCATCTGGAGCCGGCCGAGAGCACACCAATAACCACACATGAACAAGCATGTGCGGACATCACCACCCCACCTACGCAATTACCAGCTCCTGCAGTGCCGGGTGAGAGCGGCGGACGATGTGATGAAGGGGGTGCAATAGTACTGGCTGATGTAATCTGTCCTGTAGAACAGAGAATGGATGATGAGACGGAGGTCGACCCAATGGATTTCCTCAATACAAACGCGTATGACAGTGACTTAGATATGATGAGTCAACCATATGACGAATCGGGCTATCGGCATGCTAATGAGGATATGGAAAATCTGCCCGGGCAAGAAGGTCGTAGCAGGGATTGCAAGAAGTCTCTCTTCATGAAATCCTCACAGGACACGCCTGAAGATGCAGCCTCAACACAGGCTCAAGTAGCTGGGGGTCGTACAATGCCTAGCCCGACAACACTGGGGCAGGGGTTAAGGAAGGGTCTGGAAGGTGTGTCCAAGAAAAAGGAGAGGAAGAGATCGGGGAAGATAGCTGCCTCCAAACAAGCTAGAGCACATAGCAGCCAGACGATGGATTCTGAAGAGCGTGTACCCGTGAAAGGTGCGGCCATGTTCCATCTCACTGGCGAGCCGATGCTGCCGCCGAAAAACCGCTGGAGGCACTATCAGGGGATCTCATGACACTACACGACCATGTGCTGTCGACTGAGAAAAGCCTACTAGCCTCTAAGGATCCAGGATATCCGACATACGCGGGTCGTGTGCCTGAGGGGAAGTGCTACGTCGACACACGGCCCGTGGAGGTGTTCTTCCTGTGGTTTGACCATATCTTTGAGATGTTTCTGACAAGGCAGCTCGATTTTACAATCGTCTGCCTTTTTGCGCTACATATGAGCTCCGTCATGAAGAGAGAAGTAGTCTCACAAATCCGTGTGGCGGATCCGTACTACATGCATGAGTCTTTATTGAGTCTCAACGACTTTTAGCGTGAAACTGTTAGGGACTACCTCCAAAACTTTATGGTACAGAATAAGGACCAGGAAATTGTCCTCCTACCTTATCATCCAAAGTAAGTCAGTTCCGGACAACCCTTTCATACATTTCAATCATTCCTTGCTCATATGGGGAATAATTTGAGGTGTCTTTCCCCGTAGCAACGGGCGTGCCGTCCTTATTGTTCTTTACCCGCGAGTCTCCCACGCTGTGTATTTCGACCCTTCCAGAGACTACGAGAAGAAGGACTACACCCACATAATGAATATTCTAGATGATGCTCTCCAAGGCATCAGCATTAGAGGTGGCCACGTGCAAATCAGGAAATAAGGGAACAAGATGATGGGTTTCGCGCATAAAACTAACTTCTGCTGCATCCATGACCCTAAACCTAGCAAGAAAGATGGATTCTACATCCTCCATCTCATGATTGAGTTCAGCACAGATCACCAAAAGCTTCGCATGACAAGCAGAAATGATGATCATATCCACAAGTGTGTATAATCTCATGGAGAAGCGGATTATAGACTTAGAGATGACTTCTTTCGCATCCAAAGGGAGATTGCGATCATCATCATGAAATAAGTCATCGATGAGAAGGGGATGTTCCACCACGGCCCTATATCGCGAGCTGACATCCGAAATCGCATAGGCATGCAATGTCATGACCTCATGTCGTTCAAGAAGCTAGGGTCCATCCTCGATGATATGGAAGGATGGAACTTCTAGTGATTTACGATGCCGATGATGATGATATGTGTCGGTTGAACTTGTATACTTTCTGTAGCGTTGAAACTTTGTGATGTCCACGGTCCCTGCCGAACTTGCGAAACGCTATTTTGTTAGTTTGGGTACGATGACCTACGTACCTCTAGTTAATTAGTTTGCATACTGTATGTTGCATCCAGTTGCTAACCCTTTCTTTTTCGTGTTGCTCTAGTTTATTTTTTTGCATATGATTGTACATCCTCTTGATGAAGATGCATCTCTAACAGGTACCTAGCTTCTTGATGGCGAGATGGCAGTGCTATGTCATGTACAAAGGGAAGGTTCCGGGGGTGTACAACGAGTGGCATGAGTGTCAGGAACAAATGAATGGGGTCTCAGGCGCCAGCCATAAAGGCTTCAAAAGCAGACAAGAAGGAGAAGCTAGTTACTTGAGGTTCACGCTAACGTGAGAGAGGACTCGTAATCGCCGCCTCATGCACTGCATAGTTCCGCTCTCACTCATAGTGATAGCTCTTCTCGTGTATATCATTGTTTAGTTGGATGACGTTGTAGTTGCAAGTATTCGAGACTTGCATGATGATTATGACGAGATACCACTTTGTGTTGGATGATGATTATGATGAGACTATTTGTATGTATATGCTATGATTACATTTGTGGTCTCGCAGCCATTTGTATGTGTATCATGATGAAATTTGTATGTGCTAAAGATTCTTGTATAAAGCCTGTTCAAATACAAAACAAATATGCAGAAAAAAATTCAAAAACTACTAAAATTAGCAGTAGCGAGTGAAGAAAAGTTAGCAGGAGCGTGACAGTAACAGTAGCGCGTCCAGGCAAAGAGCGCTAGAGCTATTAGCAGTAGCGAGCTTCCATGCAGCATGCTGCTGCTACACTTGTATAGCAGTAGCGCGGGCATGCACGCGCTGCTGCTACGGGTTAGCTATAGCGCCTCATCAGTAGTGCCGGACCCCACGCTACTGATATACCTAGAACCCGCGAAGTTGCTAGGCTTTTCCCTAGTAGTGTTTCATAGAGCAGACTTGAAAACATGGGGTGCAAGCTTGTCTGGTTGCATCATCTTCGCTATCCAACTTAAACCTCATCTGTTGAAGATTATGGGAGTCTCATTATGAGCAAACTAGAAAGTATGGGACAGAGCAAGACAATATTACTAGTTTCTATACATAACCATACTTACAAAAAAATGGTCGAGGTAATTGTTGAACTGGGTTTCGTCTTTGTCATTCCTGTACTGAATCCATGTTGGGAGGATATGTACATGACACCTAACGACAACTGCTGCCTCTGTTACTAACTTGGCTGACTATGTAGCATCACGCGGCCTTTTTAAACCTGCCTCAAAATGCATCTCCATTCTTCTTCCTCTAGATTTATTTAACTTATCAAGCATTATCCCTGATGTTTGTTTCCTCTTGCGCCTAGGTGATAGTCCAACACCGAACATAGGAAGTGTTAGTGTACATCAAACTGTGAGACTACATATAAAGAAGCATGCAACTGTAACTTGACTCCAGCAACTACCTTCTTGCTGCTGAAGCTCAAAAAGTTCATCTAATCTTGCCAACTCATATTGTGTCAGGAGTGCTTCAGAAGTAGTGTCAGGTGGCAAGGGAGCTTGGGAATGTTCTGCTAGCTGAGTTGACCAACGAGTAACTTGTGCAGCTGGTTGTACCATGGAAGGTGTTGCAACAACTAGGGCTGTCTCTGCTTGTTTGGTGGCAGCTATTTGTTTCTGTTTGGCTTGTTTTGCAGCTCGTGTAGCACGAGATACCCTGTTTGTACACATTTCCGCTGAACTTTGACCTTCTATTGCACCATCAGTACCAGCAGAATCTGCATGATTCTTCCACTTCCCTTTCCCTGTCATTCCGTGTTGCTTCCTCTTTCTCTGTGCCAGGTTAACCAAGCCGAAAATAAAAGCGAATAACAATTTAGTTCTTCAAAACAAATTGATGCGTGATACAGACGAACTGAACTTTGATGTTAGACAACCACATGATAGGAGGATGTAATATGTACGACAAACAGGACGACATAAGATAACTAGAACTATGATGTGTAAACTAAGCAGAAGACATTTCACTAAATTAGAAGCAATGCAATGGAAGGTAGACATCATATGAAAGATGCTACAAATATCGCTCTGCCAAGTTAACAGTGTCTCATCATAAATGGAGTTTAAACAAATGTGAAACAGTACAAGAAATAAATCATATGCAAGATGCAAACACCATCACACTACCAAGTTAAAGGTCTCTCGTCATTAGTGCCATTGGATATTCACAACATTGCATATTCACAACTTATGATGTGTAAACTAAGGAGACGAAATTTCGACAAATTAGAAGCAATGAAAGCTAGACACCATATGAAAGATGCAACAAATATCACTCTACCGATTTAAACTGTCTCGTCATAAGTGCCATTGCAACAAATTAGATGTAACCTATATCATACTCCCAAGTCAAACATGTCTTATGATAAGTGATTGTTGCAGGTTACACAATAGTAGTACTTTGATGTAAGAACATGGTGTGATAGGTAGATATTGTATATACTAGAAACAGGAACACGTGTCTTCTTCACAAGTATAATGTGTAAAGTAAGAAGATGGAATTCAACAAAATTAGAAGCAATACAAGCTAGACATCATACATAACATGCAACCACATATAACAGTGCCAAGTTAGAGGGAACACCTGTGATGGTGCACTAGGGGAGACGTGCTCATCATCAACACAGCTACGTTGAGTGTCTATGCATCTGTTGTCTTGCAAATCATCTTGGGGGGATGGAGGAGTAGAATTTGTGGAGGCCCTTCGTTTGGAAGGAGCACCATTATCCGCTGTCTTGCTAACTTCCTTCCGCTTTATTGATTTCGAATTGTCAAGTAAAACCGACAAGAAAAAGAAATAAAATTCTCTCTTCAGAACTCATTCGTGCATGATACTGACAATAACTACTTTGATGTAAGGCAAACACATGATACCGGGATGGAATATGTACAAAAATAGGACGACATGGCATATTCACAACTGTTTGTGTAAACTAAGCAGAAACCATTCCAACAAATAAGAAGCAATGCAAGCTAGCCACCACATGAAAGATGCAACCAATATGACTCTGCCAAGTTAAAAGCATCCCATCATAAATGGCATTTCAGCAAATTAGAAGAAGCTCATGCTATAAATCATATGAAAGATGCAACTAATATCGCACTACATATACTAAAGGTGTCTCGTCATATTGATTGATGCGGGATACAAAAAAATAGTTTTATGTAAGGACATGCTTAATAGACAGATGTACTATGTACTAAAAATAGGAAGGCATGTCACATTAATAGGTATAATGTATAAACTAAGCAGAATAGCACATCCAATTTAACCAGATTGGAAGAATTGCAATCTAGACACCATATGCAACATCCAACCACACGCTGCCAAGTTAGAGCAAGCACTTGCCATGCTAGTGTAGGGGAAATGCGGTAATCAACTACAGAGCTATGTTCACTATCACTACTAGGGAAAACCTTATACACAGAACTTTAGCTGTAGCGCGTGTCAAAAAAGCACGCTGGTGCTAAGTAGCAGTAGCTCGCTGTGGTAAACAGCGCTACAGATACAATTGTAGAAGTAACGCGCCTGAAGATAAAAGCGCTGCTACTAAAATTCTCACGGCTTAGCCGATAGGCTAGACATAGTAGTAGCGATCTACGTATAACCGCGCTACCGCTACTTGCTTTGTAGCAGCGCATGTACGATGCAATGCGCTACTGCTAAAGGAAATAAAATTAAATGGAAAGCAAATAGAAAAGTAAATGAAAATGAAAGAAATAGAGAAAGTTGAAAGGAAAAAAAATAAAATGTGAAGAAAAATAAATGGAAAAGGGAAAAAAGAGAAAGGAATAGACGTAGCGTGTATCGAGGAAAACGCTGTAGCTATCTTAGTAGTAGCGCGTTTCCTGGAACGCGCTACTGCTACTTCTGACTTAACCACGCGGCCATTCTTCCCCACGGCCACTTGCCCTAAATCAAACTCCTCCCGCTGTCGCCGTCGCCGTCGCCCGTCGTCCGCCGCGCGCTCTCCCGTTGCTCTCCGCACACCCTCGACACCGCCCCGACCCCGGATTCAATGCCGCCCCCGAGCCCGGATTCGATGCCGCCCCCGACCTCGACCTCGATACCACCCCTGACCCCAACCTCGACGCCGCCCTCCGCCGCGCGCCCAAGCCCCGACCCCGACCTCGACGTCGCCTGCCCCTCTCTCGCGCAGGCACCCGAGGTGAGCACGGCTGCTCCTCCCCCTCCCATACCTCTGCCTAGATAGGGTTCTTTGGGGTTGTTTGGTTTGAGACTAAGTTTGTCAAATGTTACGACACCTAAGGTTAGGCAAGTTTGACCAACTTAGGTGTTTGTTTGGTTCAAATCACATCTTAGGCAAGCCACACTAGGGTCCCACATCACATACACTCAAAAAGTGTGGCAAGATTCCCTATGGCTTGCCAACTTGTGGCTCTCATTTTGAAGAACTAACCTTAGGCAAGTTTGGCAACACTGTATGGCAAAGTGTGGCACTCCTAGTCCTAGAACCAAACAACCCCTTCAAATTTTAGTTGCATCAAATTAGTTAGGGTTCATCTATGGGTGGAAATGAATCGGATACAGATGCGGCTGGGATGTTTTCTTAGATTATGAATAAACACTAGTGTAATGCATAATAAAACGAGTAAAATTTGACCACTTATTTCACTTTTAAGTTGGATAATTGAAATATCTGCTACCACTTTCCACCCCTAGGTTCATCAAATTAGATGGTAATTAGGGCAGTAGTTCCTAGGTACTAATTAGTTAGTATGAACTAGGTACTAATTAGGTACTAGTTTATTTTTATTTATAGTAAGTTTATTTTTAGTAAGAACTAGTTGAATTAATAGAACTACTTAGTAAGAACTTGTTGTTATTTTTTTAGTTAAAGAAATTTTCCCCGCATCAACGTCGATGATGCCTATCCCGCATCGTCGTCGTCGAGTCGGCGGAGTACACCTACGTCACCAGATGGGCCATGTCCGGGACTGGGCTCCGCCGGGGTGGTACTGGGAGGCGCTACCTATCGGGGGGCGCAGGTTGGTGAGGAGCCAACCTGTCATTGACCCGAACCTTCTTTGGTGGCGGTCGCGTGGGCCAGTGACGGTCCAAAGGCTCGAGGACCCAGCGGAGGTGGTGCGTCACCATGTCAGTGAGGAGGACGCACACGTCCATCGCTACTTGTTTGCGTTGGAGCACAGGTTCTCCAATACCTGGCAGGTTCTCTAGGGATCTAACTGGAGCTATGATCCTGTGATGGTTCCTTCTCTGTGGGTGTCTACCGCCAGCGCCGATACCCGTCTGCGCTAGGATTTTAGTTGTTTTAGTGATGTTATATGTATGATACTATTCGGGATGTATTAGTGATAATATTCGATGATGTACAGATGCATGAGATGATTTACTTTTTCTTATTGAATGCATGCTAATTTGAGTCCTATAAGATATTTTGAAATGTATATCTTGTGTTGCTCAAATAGGATATGTACTTGCCCTAGTGGCCGGTCATGTTTGCAGGTTACACCTCCAAGTGGCCTATGTTTTCCCGAAGTGTTGATTCATTTCCGTTCCGGCAAATTTCAGGCGCTCGATATGTCCTATTTTAGCAAATTTCAGGCATGACTTGTGCCAGAATATGTAGGAAATATGGATTGCCCCGGATTTGTGTGTCGAGTATCCTGGTAGTTGTCTTCGATCGATTTTCAATTAATGTTTCAACTATGAACATAGGAAATGTCTGATGACGAAAAGGATTTCGGTATTTGCAAATACTGCGAAGATGAGCGCGGCCTGTGCGACGGAATCTTCCTAGATGATGATAGGCGCTTCAGCATCAAGCTGGACGAGAACTTCGAAGTGGATATAGTAAGTCACAACGACAAGTCTTTTTTCGTAATATAAGCATGACATCTGCTTCATTTGCTTCAACTTATAATTTAATTTTTTTACTATTCTACTAGCGTATCCCCTGCCATGCAAGAGTTTTTGTATTGGATAAGATAGGTTTCCGTCGTACTATGGAGGTAAAGAAAGTTTACTTGAAGACCGAGCATGGTTATATTTTCGATGCAAAATTATACAACGCAGACGACTACGCCTATTTTGGATGCAAAACATGGCGATCACTATACAAGACTTATACATTTGAGCCTGATATGGTTATCACCTTTGATATTCGTCCGGAAGATGATATTGAAGGTAATACCGACATCTGGGTCGATGTGCAGATGCCTCCAGTTATACCATTATGTGAGTTTCTCAACCATATTTATGTCTTTGATATTGTGTATGCAAAAATAGTTGACAACTAATTTCTATTGTTAGCTTATTTCCGTTCAAGCAAACATGTCCAACGCTTGGTAGACAGGACCTACTACTGTCCCGGGGCTGAACTAAACTGTGAGAAGCTAAGTCATTATGTTTCATGGCTTGCGGATCTTGATACTGTCAAGACAAATTTTCTTCCTGCACTTAGAAATGTTAGTACTGAAAACGTGCGACCAATAGTGTTCGTAATGAATTATGGTCACATCTATTTAGGAAAGATGGTAAGATTTTTACTATTTGTCCTCAGTGCATCTTTTCCATACATTATTTTTAAGCTAAACTTCATTGCTAAGTATTTACCATACGATGTTCTTCAACAGGGACTCCCGATAAATGTTGTGTCTCATGGGATCGAGACTAAAGGTACCATGTGTATTGTTAGCTTATGGCCAAGATATACTACAATGCACTTTATTGCATTTAGAATTTCTAAAAGCGAAGAATTCTTAATAGTGAAAGACCGGACCAAATTTGTGATGGAGGAGCGCAGAGAAGTACTAGGGGGCAGCAATCAGAAGCGCAACCCACGATTAGGAGACAGGTTCATCTGCATGCTCCAACTTGATGAAGGAGGAGAGCTACACATGTTTTATGTTATTTTACCTGAGAGAGAGCAGCAAGAGTGATTAGATAGCTAGAAATGAGTTTGAAGATGATGATGTGCTACACTATGACTATGATGATTAAATAGCTAGTGTTGGTGGTAATGACTTTGATGATTATTATTAGCTAGTGTTAGTGGTGATTAGATAGCTACCGCATCTAGTGTTGGTGGTGATTAGCTAGCTAGAATGAGTTTGGAGATGATTATGTGCTACACTATGACTATGGTGATTAAATAAATACTATTGGTGGTAATGACTATGATGATGATTAAATAGCTTGTGCTGGCGGATTAGATTCAAGTGGAGGGAACATGTGGTGCACATCGAAAGTACTACTAGTCCACACTAGATCAAGTTTGGATTAGTAGTACTAGTCGTCAACCCATGCATTCACACGGGCTAGTTCATTGAGAACAACTTAGTAGAACTGTTTTTCTAATTAATGGTTATACTTTTAAAAAAGTAACTAATTATGAATTCATAGACTTTGTATTGACTTCTTCAAAATTTTGTTCTTCAAAGTAGCGAGTTTGTTCTTTGATAATACATTTAACATTTCTAAGAAACATTTATATGTCATATGAAATCGAAATATTTTGTTTACCGAACACCAGAAAATGTTAATATTATCTTCAAACATACATTTAGTAATGTTCTACAGAATACTAAAGCATACATTCAGTAATGTTTTTAAAATGACAATACAATTGTGGGAACAAACAATATTTGGATGTTTATGACCAAAACCAACCAAAATAATTGATATATACTTTCTTAAATGTAGTGCATAATTACTTAAATATAGAGAGAGAAGCATGATGTGCATGATCATGTCCTTCTGCCAAACACCTAAATAAACATTAGCCCATCAGTTTCACCCGTCTTGTTACTTGGAGAAACACATGGTTTGTTCCCGCGAACTAATTTTGAATTATCCAGGTGGAATTGTTGGAAGATTGTACACTCTGAACATGACAAACGCAATGAATTTTTTATCATCCAAATAAATTATCAAAAATTCCAGTGCTGAATATAACTTAGACAAATTTTGCAGCAGTACACCTCTAGTATTATCTCTTTACTGAACTTAGTAAAACAAATCTCTTTCCGGTACCTATTAAAAAATCTCTTCCCTGAATCCATGCCTAGCAGCCAATTACTTATTCGTCTAATCATAAATCAAGTGGAACTGCTATCAAATATCAAAATGGTTATACAGATAAGAAGAATCACTGTGGATCCCTAATACCATGTTATACACACTGTTGTACAAAAATAAAATAAAAATGGACTATATATCTTCACAAAATGTAACACAAAAGCAGACTATATATTAGAAGAAAGATAAATAGAGCATGTGGGCTAAGATTAACTTTTGCAAAGACATATATGGTTGAACCGAGAACCTAATAGTAATTTGGTTAATAATTTTCTACTTTAGCACATGCACCGAAATTATGTGTTGTTTTTATTTAGAATGAGAAACAAAAATCTTCAATGTAGAAAAAAATTCATGTATAGATAAATGTCACCTTGCTTTGAAACTCCAAGGAATTGCAATCTGCCAAATTATAAGTTGAAGCATTCGATCCTACTTAACAAAAGGACACATTAATTAGGCACGTGCAAGTCAGTCCCTTTTTCTTCATGCGTTTCAACAAACATAGATTAGAAAACTGAGTGTTATTGGATAGCAAAAGACCATATCTTAGAACGTATAACCATGGGGAAGGTGGAATTAGTATCATCTAAGCTAGTGTTTAATCTTTCTGGTACAGAGATAAAAATTTCAATTGCCTTGAGGAAAGTAAATATATCTTTAATGACTAATCTTCTTTGTTGTAAACTACAACACCAAGTTATATCTTCTTACAGTTGTATTTGCTCACAAACAATCATAGTATAATCTGGAGATGCAAAACTACGTTGACTGAACTATCAGCGTGTCGGTATACTGCATCAAGTGTATAGGAGAAATTTGTCCAAGAACTGGCACTTTTAGCCACATGGTCAGACAACCACACTGCAAGTAAACCCCCTCAGTTTTTTCCCTAGGAAGATCCAATTAAGGGCATGCCTGTATAAGATATGAACGAACATGTACGTTCATTTTTTGTGGTGCACACCTGTTGTTACCTTAGTTCACGTGCTATTAACCCGACCTCTGATACCTTTTCCTGCAAGTAGCGACCAGCCGACCTAGAGGATCAAGAAACAAAATTTACATCATGTAGGATATACTGAAATAACTATTTAAATACACTTAGTGCTAGACTCATCTTCAAGACTCGGGCATTTGCCTAATTCACTACAAACAAAATGAACCAGCGGTCTCACAACGACATTTGACGGCAGGAGCTACAATTAACTTTTTACAATTTGTATTACTCAACTGAAACTGTACCGGGGAGCTCACATGAGATCAGCAGCGGAGCTCTCGCTTTGGGCGCGGCCGGGCACCCGACCTACCTTGATTACCAGCAAAAGATAATATACGTCCATATACGCTTGATCAATTGATGGTAGGTGCAATAAATCGCTGACAAAAAAGTTATCTTTGATGTTGGGCGGTGACTCGGGAGAAGGCTCCTTATTCGGGTCCTGCCCTGCATTGATGGCTGCACGCACGACACACAGTCACCATGCACCGATCCTTGAATCCAGTCCTCATGAGGCTACAAACAGGAACAGCCGAACACAAGATTCATCAAGTGTCCAGGCGCATGCGACGCGCAAGCCCAGCGGGCTACAAGCTAGCAGCAGCCAGCAGAAGTGGCAGTGTCGGCGGCCAAGCGGACAGCGCCAACGCACACCCTGGCGCTCGTGGCTGGCAGCAGGAGCAGTGGCTGCAGCCAAGCCGACGGCGGTGGTCGGCGGAGAGGAGGTCTACCGCGCTCTAGTCTTGGCCGCCGCCTTCCTTGAAAAAATTTGGTCCTCCGCCACTGCCTGAGATCATCAGAGTCCTAGTGATCTCAGCTTCAGGGATTACCTAGGGCATAAGAAGCTATATTTGATTTCTCCACCTTGCGTGGGCAGGGCACAATAGATCGTTTATCTCTCTAATCATACTGAGAATCCAATAATAGATCGTTTATCTCTCTAATCATACTGAGAATCCAATCGTTGACGTATGTATCTTTCTATTCCATCAATGCAACGTGAAGTGCCTAGCTATGCATTGATTAATCCGACATATCCATCAGTGAGTACAATCGAGATAAAGCACGGGAGTAAAGATGAGATGAGACCTGACATTAAAGGAGCTAGAGCATATAACCGCTCTATACCGCCATAGGAGAAGCCATGTGCGTTGAAGAAAGAGAGATCACATAGGATCCTGCACCCAACAACTCGGGAGGGTATAAAAGTAGGAGACCACGCTGAGATTTGCAATCCTTTTTCTTTGTGAGGGAAACGTGGAGAGGCCAAGGTGAGTACTACTCATACGACCATAACTCGTGAGCGGACTTAAGTTTTTTTTTCCCCGATGAACCTGGAAAATTTCGGAAGATCTAGACCGTAATAATTCGGACCCACGAGATTAACGGCTCGTAAATTCTAATTAACGATGGAATTTTTAGGAAGTGCCTAATTAGTATAGGTATAGATAGATAGATAGATATAGATAGATAGATACTTTTGACATGCACCACATATTGCCTCCACTTGAACCTAATCCACCTTCATTTGACACACTGTTATGGATATAATGATATAAACCTCATAATTGGTATTGTACCAAAATTTGAATAACGGCGTATAAATACACCAAAAATAAAAAAAATGAAAAAAAGAATACTAATAGCGATGGATAGTAAACACGCTGCAACTAGCTAGATTAGCAACAGCGCGGGAGAGAAGAAGCGCTGCCGCTATGTGTCTTAGCAGTAGCGCGTGTCACACGCGCTACTGCTAAGTAATAGCTGTAGTGCCTTATTAGTAACGCGGCAGCACGCGGTACTAGTGGGCTTTAAACCCGCGCTACTACTAGGGTTTTCCCTAGTAGTGTATCTTCATCTAGCTTTGTTGTTTCTTGAGAAACATATCGGGAGGCTGATGCTGCATTCTTTAAATGAGGATCTTTACTCACAGTAGTCCACTGGCCTGACTGCCTCATCATAAGTGATTGATGAGGGATACACAAGAACATTAGTTTAATGTAAGAACATGGTTAATAGGCAGATGTACGAGTATGTACCAAAAACAGAAAGGCATGTCATATTCAAAGGTATAATGTGTAAGCTAAGCAGATGCAATTTAACCAAACTGGAAGCAATACAAGCTAGACATCGGGTTGGAGTGGTGAGCATGATCATCTAGGACCTGAGAGCCTAGTGGGAGGCGGGCTGCTTCGCCACCATCGTGGCTTTTTAGTTGGCTTCCAGGTGATGCTTGTTTGTGCTCGGCTTGTCACTGGCTCGGCCAGTGCCTTGACTAGCTATTTGTCTTCTGGTGCTCACGGGATGGTGGTTCATGTAAAAAATATCTTTCCTTATCATAATAAAGACTGACTTTGGCCTTTCGAATACAAGCTAGACACCATATGCAACATGCAACCACATATGACACCGCGAAATTAAAGCAAGCACCTGGGATGGTGGTTCATTGCGAGCGAGGTCATCAACTCCAGAGCTACGTTTACCATCTCCATCTGCTGACACTGCACCCTTTATAAGGCTGAAACGTGTCTAGCCTATCCGCGTACGACACTAGAACGACTTATCTCTTTTCTTTTTTGCTTATCTCATGGCAGTAGGGTCTGAAATATCCTTGCATAAAAACACAATAGTAAGAGTAAGGGTGAAGTGTGTGGAGAACTAGTGCACTGTAAAAGTAGTAGATAGCAGGTGGCTGAAGAATAAATGACAGGAGACATATGATAGGTCTACAACATTGCATGGCAAACAAAATTAGATTCTACTCCGTATGATTTTGTAATATATGAGCACATGAAATGCAGGTACTCCTCCAGCACACCACCACATGTGGTCATATCAAGATAATAGTCCACTGAAAATAAATAGGTCAGTCGATTTTTTTATGAACCGTCCGATCTATAAGGAATGGGCAGATGGCCTTCATCTACCTCCTGCCAGTCATTCTTGACGATCTTTCTCAAACCGCCAGCGACCACCAGCCCAGACCCCTGCCTCCGCCGCCCGGCCCTCCTCTCGACATCACATTACCGTTGTGCTTGGAAGCGCCCCCAGGCCATCCCTTTAATCCTAGACGACCTCCAGATCAGGCGCCAACATCTCTAGGCCCCACACGCACCTAAGATAAACACCAAGGCGCTGCTTACCCGGTGTAATAGGCGGACTAGCGTCTCTTATGCCGGGGAATGCTTCCGTTAATTGGGAATCAACTGACCAGGAATTGAAATCTAGGGGGCGACGGACCTCTAGCTAAGGTGAAATAGTATATGAGGAGAAACCTTGTGCATCGCGAGTTACTAGGAACATCTATTACCAAGAAGAAGCGGTCAACTAGTGTATACTATGGGATGAATACCATGCAAGCAGACACGTAAGATTTGCACGAATAAGGGAAGAGGAGTACCATTTCTGGTTGCCAGTGTGGTCTCCTCTATATGTCGCGACGATCTTCTTCTTTTTGCCGGGGGAACCGATGTTTTGGAGGACGGTGGAGCCTTGGACGAACCCATGGCCAAATTGTTAACTGGATGTCGTGGCCATATGTTAGCGGAGCGGAAGCAGATCCATGGCGGTGAACGACGACGTAGCAGGAACAACTCTGGTGCGGTGGACGGTGCGAAGTTGGAGCGGCAGTGGTGAGGCGCAGGACGGCGTGGTTGAACTGGCTCGTGTACGGATGGCTCGGCCTCGGCTTCAAGTACTAGCCATGGAGGGCGTTGCGGTTGAGGTTGCGGTGGACGATGATGTCGGGGTATCGGCTCCGGCGTGATGGAGGAGGGTGACAGTTGATGGGTGGGATGGGGTGGCGGACAGAGGACGCCGGGGTTCCGCGGCTGGTGGAGAGGTAGTTTTGGCGCACACAGAGTACGAATGGGGAACCA
>NC_041393.1:684604484-684619633 GCF_002162155.2 Triticum dicoccoides
TCTGCGACACGCTTGTTTTTGGCTTTCTTGAAAAGATGGGACGCGCTTGTTTGGAATTTGGGGAAAGTACAAACTTTGACCCCCTCTTAAATTTTGGACCTACTGCGGGTCGGGGGTAGGATGGTAATCCCAGGTGTCCCAAATAGTGGGCGGGAGCGATTTCGGCCGCGCGCATGTGTTCTTAGGCGGCCACTGTGTATGACTGTTTTTCGGAGGCGGTTGCGTGGCATCTAGATGAAGCTACAAACCTACCCCGGTTTAGACTTTTGGACGTCAGGCCGGTAGGTTTCACGGGTCGGAGTTAGGAAATTAATTTTCTTGTACTACCAAACATTGGTCTCACGCGGTTTCGGGCGAGTAGAGGCTCTTTTGGTGCTTCGTTCGAAATTTTGAAACAGAAGCATTCACGTTTATAGTACTCTTGAACTTTGAGGATTAACCTAAATAGACAACGTTAAATTTGACCCTGTATGTTTGAAAACCTCATTAAATTATCTGCTTATTTTTGAAATTTTGACACTTGAAAATACTATAACTACGATTATTTTGGAATGGAGGAGCTAAATTTGAATCTATTTTGTACATGACTACATATGCTATTATGTACAAAATCAGTGAAAAGATTGGTGCCCCCATAATTTAGGTATGATTTACAAATGCCATGATATCGAATTCAAATAATTGAATGGATTTCATGTTGAATTCGATTACCTTAAGTTGAATTCAAATGTATGCTAGTTCATAGGTAGCTATTTGTAATGTTCATTGTGTAACTTTCGTATGTATAATGTGCTTTTCACACACAACATAAACTATACTCACGTTTATATTCGATTGCTAAAGCGATGCATTGTCCGGAGTTCAAAATCCTAACTATGTGGATCAATTATGTCGAATAATAAGATAGACATGCTCAAATTCGATAGAATCTAGATGTCTGATGGACCAATGACCGTTCCTTACTTGAATTGCAAATATCATGATCCCATCCTAATATTTGGATACAATTTATATCTTTAATCAATGTGTACATCAGTCTTTTATGTGTAGTTTCACTCTCCATTGGTGGTCTCTCACACATGCTCACACATTCTCTCCCGAGGTGTCTTTCTCGCAGACATGCTCTCGATATAACTGAGGGAGTCATGGATTAGGGGGTATCCAGACAGCTGGACTATATACATCATCCGGACTATCGAAGCGTGAAGATACAAGACTCAAGACTTTGGCCCGTGTCCGGATAGGACTCTCCTTTGCGTGGAAGACAAGCTTGGCGATCCGGATATGGTGTTTCCTTCCTTGTAACTGACTCATTGTAAACCCTAGCCCTCTTCGGTGTCTATATAGACCGGAGAGGTTGGTCCTTAGAAGGCTGGTCACAATTACAATCATACCATCATAGGCTAGCTCTTAGGGTTTAGCCTCTACGATCTCGTGGTAGATCTACTCTTGTACTACCCATATCTTCAATATTAATCAAGCATGAAGTAGGGCTTTACCTCCATCAAGATGGCCCGAACCTGGGTAAACATCTGTGTCCCTTGCTTCCTGTTACCATCAGCCTTGACGTACAGATCGGGACCCCATACCCGAGATCCGCCGGTTTTGACACCGACATTGGTGCTTTCATTGAGAGTTGCTGTAGGGCTGGATGGCGCCTTCAATCGTCAACAACACGGTTCAGGGGGAGACTTTTCTCCCCGGACAGATCTTCGTGTTCGGCGGCTTCGCACTGTGGGCCAGTTCGCTTGGCCATCTGGAGCATATTGATAGCTACGCCCCGGGCACCAGGTTAGGTTTGGAAACTTGAACTACACAGCGGATATTCACGGAGACTTGAACTTCGACGGATTTGGGCCTGCGCCAGGAGCACTGAACAGTCACGATGAGCACGACTTAGACCTGCTGTTGGACGATGCTCGGGATACCACCCCGGCAGAAGCCTCGGATCTAAATCCGGAGCAGGTTGCGTTGCCTAAGGACGGAGGGCTGGACCCCGCCCCGCAGGCCGCACACTCATCGGTGATGGAGCCGAACACAGGTCTCACCTCCGTGGAGGCCTGTAACCTGGGGGCCCCGGACTCTTATCCGCTTGTTGGTTCCAGTCCGCACACCCTCGAGCCAGCCGAGCCAGGTTGGGCTCCGGTTATGGAGTTTACTGCTGCGGACATCTTCCAGCACTCGCCCTTTGGAGACATGCTGAATTCATTAAAGTCTCTCACTTTGTCAAGAGGCTCTGGGCCGAACTATGTCCGGCTGGAGTGGGAAGCAGGCGACGAGGAAATTCGTTACCCAGCCACCACCCACTTAATAGCCACGGTTGATGATTTAACCGACGTGCTTGACTTCGACTCCGAAGGCATTTACGGTATGGACGACAATGCAGGAGAAGATTTAGAGTCTATGGGGTGCCGGACTTCCGCCTCGTCACACGACATATACATGGTGGATACGCCCAAGGAGGACGACGGCAACAATCCGGAAGATAAACCCCTGGGAAAAAGCCAAAGCGACGGCGCAAACGCCGTTCCAAGTCCAGCACCAGTAAAAATAGCGGCAAGAGCGCCAGAAGGATCGATACTCCGGTCAACCCCGAAGGCAACAACGACCATACGGAACCAGCATGGAGCAGGACGAGCCAGGTCATGCCGAACACAGTTCGGAGCAGACGCCCAATGACAATGATCCAGAGGGACGAGTTCATCAAACCGGCCCAGGACAAGAAGACGGTCCAGACGATGATGCATTCATCATTCCGTAAGAACGCGTGGAACGAGATAGCCTCCGCAGAAAGCGTATGGCCACAGCGAGAAGTCTGAAGAAGCAGAAGAAATGGCTCAAAGCCACGCGGGAAACGCTCAATCGCAGATGGAATAAAGTGCTAGACACTGAAGAAAGATATGGCGACGATCGCCATACAAAGAGCTATCAAAAATGCAAGCTACTACCAGAACTCGACAACGAGGCCGTTCCACCAAGGAGTAACACGACCAGGAGGCCAGACGTACCACTTCATAACCGCAACAAAGCGGCTACCGACGCCGCGCACGATCTACGTGACCACCTAGATAAGAAAGCTGGGGCAGCTAGGTCCATCTACGGATCTAAAGGACACACCCCGGCAAGGGACTGTGGTCATCAAAACGATTATGCCAATCAAATACCAGTTTGGAATAAACACCGGACACAACAACAGCCGACGGCATGCCAAAGCACGTCCAGATACAGAGGGGTTGCTCACCCCCTGTGCTTTACCGAAGAGGTACTGGACCATGAATTTCCACAGGGCTTTAAACCTGTGAACATAGCGGCATACGACGGAACGACAGACCCAGGGGTCTGGATCGAGGACTTTATCTTGCATATACACATGGCTCGTGGGGATGACCTCCACGCCATCAAATAACTTCCCCTCAAACTAAAGGGACCAGCTCGACACTGGTAGAAAAGCCTCCCCAAAAATTCAATTGGGAGTTGGGAGGAACTCGAGGAAGCTTTCAGGGCCAATTTTCAAGGGACTTATGTCCGGCCTCCGGATGCTGACGATTTAAGTCACATAATCCAATAGCCCGGAGAGTCCGCCCGCAAGCTTTGGAATAGATTTCTCACTAAGAAGAATCAAATTGTCGATTATCTGGATGCCGAAGCCTTAGCGGCATTCAAACACAACATCCGCGATGAGTGGCTTGACATACACCTCGACCAAGAAAAGCCAAGGACAATGGCAGCCCTAACAAGCCTTATGACCCGCTTTTGCGCGGGTGAAGATAGCTGGCTAGCCCGTAAAGGCACCAGCAACCCCAGCACATCCGAAATAAGGGATGGCAACGGGAAGCCACGTCGTAATAAAAATAAATGCCAAAACAAGGAAGAGAGCCCGGACAACACAAGGTTAATGCCAGATTCAGGGGCTCTCAACCTGATCAGCAAAAGAAGCCATTTAAAGGCAACAAAGAGGGACCGTCCAGTCTGAACAGAGTCCTGGACAGACTGTGCCAAATTCATGGCACCCCTGACAAACCTGCGAACCACACGCACAGAGAGTGCTGGGTCTTCAAGCAGACCGGCAAATTAAATGCCGAACACAAGGGAAGGGAAACACCAAGTGAAGACGAGGATGAACCTCGTCAACTGAACACTGGGGGACAGAAAAAATTCCGACCAGAGGTTAAAACAGTGAACATGATCCACGCGACCCGTACATCCATGAGAAGGCACGAACGCGTGCACAAAGACGTGCGTGATATAGAGCCCATCGTACCTACACCTAACTACTAGATGTCTTATCCAATCACCTTCGATCTCTTGGACGGCCGAACTAGTATTCGGCGCGAAGGATCAGAGGCCTTGGTGCTTGACCCAATAATCGACGGATACCATCTTACCCACGCCCTCATGGATGGCGGCAACAGTCTCAATCTAATATATGAGGACACTGTCCACAGGATGGGGAGAGACCCATCCAGAATTAGTCAAAGCAACACCACCTTTGAAGGGGTGATACCAGGCGTTAAAGCCTACAGCAGGGGCTCCGTCGTACTAGAGGTAACATTCAGCTCTCCAGGCAACTCTAGAAGCGAAGAACTGCTCTTCATCATCGCACCCTTCCAAAGCGACTATCACACATTGCTTGGAAGAACGGCCTTCACCCGCTTCAACGCATTGCCGCACTATGGCTACCTTACACTCAAGATGCCTGGTCCACGTGGCGTCATCACCGTTAGCGGAATAACAGAGCGCTCTTCACGCGCAGAGGAACACGCGACGGCCTTAGCGGATGGACTATAAGCGGCATCCAATATAAAAAAAAACATGACTGGTCGTTAAGACCACAGACACGGTTAGACGAGTCTGGTAGCCCAGATAAAATTGAACCAGAGCACCGTATGTATAATCCCATAGCAGATACTAGGGGCTATAAATACTTAATAAAGCCCCACACTTGGCTCAACCTTAT
This sequence comes from Triticum dicoccoides, assembly GCF_002162155.2. Classification (NCBI taxonomy): domain Eukaryota; kingdom Viridiplantae; phylum Streptophyta; class Magnoliopsida; order Poales; family Poaceae; genus Triticum; species Triticum dicoccoides. The sequence continues at coordinate 684,609,442 of NC_041393.1, forward strand.
TGGCAGGCCAACATCTTACACTATCCATCACATACTTACATTGTACTCTCCTATGAGTTTTCTTTTTCCACAGACAGCGTTCGCGCGATACCCTTCTAGGATACGGCACAACGGAGACAAAGGCGCAGACGTGCAGCAGGGCCCCGTTCAACAGGTTTCTTTTTTGATTAAGCCCCTGTGTAAACCTTTTCTATTGCCTCTTGTTGTTTAACCATCCCATGGGTTCCATACCCACAAAGGATACTGCCGTTTTTTGCATTTCACCACGACAGATTAATAGACGTACTTGGAAACACAGGGTTTATAATGATTGGGCATTCTTGAGCCCATCGTCTGTTATAAAGTCCGAATACCTTCGGGAGTGTTCGGCGTCATGAGTTTGGCCTTATATGCATCAGCTTTGAATCATGTCTTTGGTCAAATGTTGGGTTAGCCCGGCTCCTAGGTTTGCCGCCTTACGTTCCATTATTATTGGCTAAGGTGGCCAAAGGAGAACTACTACGATTGTGCCCTGGTTATTCTGAATGAGCACCTCAGTCGAGAAAGCCAAAAACTGACTGTCATGATACAACGAGAGACTGATCAACCACTCGATGACTCACCGGAATCTTTAGGATTCCCACGCATTAACGAAGGGCCATTTCCCGGTCATGTACATACGCGCCCGTAATCGGATGCACGCGAAGGTACCAGGGGCTACATAGTAGCCCCAACATTAGAATCCCATGGCTAAGCAAAGTTTACAGCTATATAGTCTGGTTGCCTAGTTCGACGTGCGATCACCTCCTTAATGGACCAAGACGTTGGATCAAGTGTGATTAAGCATATTTTCGCGAACACCCCCGCATTATATGCATGGGGGCTGAAGCCAACGACTACTAACTTTCGGATTATATATATAGAAGGCCGCACAAGGGACATAATCATATTTTCAGGCATACAGTACAAATATAGCCTCATAATCAAAATAAACATTGTTTTTACAATGATTCGATTCATCACTCGAACAAGACATTCTTCAAGCACTTCGCCTCTATTAGGTGGGCACATTCTGCGACCTGCGCCAAGTAGTGCTCGGCCAGATATTGGCCCCCCACCGGATCCTGGGTCGCTATAATGGTGGCATCCATATCCGTCCAATACGCTTTAACGCGGGCAAGAGCCATCCGTGCACCCTCTATACACGCCGACCTCCTCATGGCGTCGATCCGAGGCACGGCCCCAAGGAATTGTTGCACCAAACCAAAGTAACTATCCGTCTTAGGCCCCTTCGGCCAAAGATGGTCTATTATAGACCGCGTTGCAAGCCCGAACAGCCTGTGAAGCTTCGCTACAGCAGCCATCTTGTCACTTACCGGCAGCGGGCGAGTGGGAGCATTCAATTGCGACCAGAAAAGCTTCTCCACTTCCTTATCACCCTGATCATCGAAGAACTTGGCAGTGTCAGCTGTACTCTTTGCCAAATCTGCATACGCGTCCGCAGGACTCCAGCGTCCATCCAGGGGAGCGTACTTCGGATCAAAAACTTCGTCTGCAGCAAGTAGGATCCCCAAGCCACGATTTTACCGGCCTGTTGAAGCTCCTCCCACGCACCCCTGAGCTCGGTCCGTATTTCCTTGGTGGCATTAAGTGCCTTGTTCAGATTGGCCGAACTATCCTTATGCTCCTTTTTAAGGAGCTCATACCGGTCAGTGACATTTTTTAACTCCACAACCATTTCGGCTATCTTTTCCTCGCTTCGGCGATGAGCAGCCTGTTCGGCTCTCAATTCCTCGGCCGCCTTTAGGGAAGCCGCATTGCTCACCCGAGCTTGTTCCTTGGCTTGAGCAAGTTCCGCCCTCAGGGCCTCCACGGTAGCAGCACCATCTGCAGTCCAAACATATTACATTAATATCATGCCGCCTTCATATTTTCTTATAAAAAGGAAGGCAGAGCACATACCTTGTGATTTTCCCAGCCGCTCATTCACCAGTGTGATATGGGCATCAATCGATCCAATCTGCCTTGTTAGTTCGGCAACTTCAACGGACTGGTCGGCGGCCGGATCCATAGATACCTGCACATATTTAGAGCACAATCATTGCTTTATGATCCCCCGTTTGCCGCCTAGGGCGGGCAACCAGAGCCTCAGGGGCTACTATCTATATGGAGCACACCTAGCGCGTGCCTCACAGCCATAAAATGGTGTATTCTTCACTACATACCTCAAAGCCTCTGAGCAGGCTTGTAAATGCTTCATTCAAACCGCTTGTAGTAGATGAAATCTTCTTGAGCACCGCGCTCATTAATGAGCGGTGCTCCTCCGAGAGCGCAGCTCGCTCCAGTAGGCCCGTCAGTTTGTTCGGCCGGACATTGAACTGTGTTGGACCCTCCCTGTCGCCCCTCTTGGGAGCCAAACACTCCGAGCTCAGGGCGGCTGACGCATTGGCTTCCGGCTTCGGCAGATCCGGACTCCTCCGTGACGACACCTCGGTGTCGCCCGCTTCATGAGTCGGAGAGGTGGGTGGGGTCTTGCTCTCCACCATCTCCGGAGGAATATCCCCCGAAGACGAACTCTGTTGAGAAGAGCTACTAGCCGGACTGCAAAATACGGATCCTGGTTATTGATCTAGGAGAAACACAGTACCTTCGAATTAATGATTGACTTACAGCTTGGTGGAGGGTTGGCCTGTTTACGGGCATAACATGGTGAGGATGCCTGTCGCGGCAGAGCCCCTTGGTAATACCTTCTTCCCTTGCTAGGGCATCTCCGTCTCCAAGTCTTCGGAGGCGGCCCTCTTCTTCCCGTGCGGGGAGGAGGCCTTAGCCTCCCCTTCCCGACTATCCTCCTTAGGGGAGGTAACAATTCCCCCGGTTCGGATGCGTAGCATGTGGAGTTCGGTTTCTTCGTTCTTCCCCTTGTCTTTCCCCGAGGGCATTCTGCTGAGTAACCGGTCGAGCATCTTGGCCAAGCTAGGACTAGGCGAGCCTTCGGGAAGTGGCGCCGGATACCTGATTCTCTCCGCCTTGCTGAGCCATTCCTGGCCACGGATGATTTCAGAATAAACAATTATGACAAATGCAAAACAAGGTGTTCGGTATCAAGGTTACTTACTTGGGTATCTAGGCGATTGCAGCTTAGGCCCGCATCCTCGGGGGTGTCCGGACACTCTACTTTTGGTCCGAAGAATAATTTGCACATCCCTTCGAGCTTCAAGCCAAAGAAGTGTTTAACAGTCCGCGGACCCTCTGGATTGAACTCCCACATCCGGAGAGGCCGGCGTTGGCACGACAACATCCGTCGGATTAACATCACTTGCATTATGCTGACAAGGTTAATGTCCCTCTCGAGAAGCTCTCGAATGCGGCTCTGCAATACTGGTACATCGCCAGCGGGCCCCCAGCTCCGTCCTATGTCGGTCCAAGATGCTAGTTGTGACGGAGGGCCCGAGCGGAACTCGGGGGAAGCCACCCACTTTGTGCCTCTGGGAGCCATGACATAAAACCACCTCTGTTGCCATACATCGGATACTTCTGGGAAAGAACCCTCTGGCCATGCGGCATCGGCATTCCTGCTTATTATGGCACCTCCACACTCGCGTGTTGCCCCTCGATCATCTTCGGCTTCACATTGAAGGTCTTGAGCCATAGGCCAAAGTGTGGGCTGACATGGAGGAAGGCCTCGCACAGTATAATGAACGACGAGATATGGAGGATGGCGTCCGGAGTTAGATCATGAAAATCCAACCCATAATAGAACATGAGCCCCCTCACAAAAGGATCGTGGGTGAAGCCCAAGCCACGGAGGAAGTGAGGAACAAACACGACACACTTATTGGGCTCCGGGGTAGGGATGACCTGCACTGGAGCGGGAAGCCTGTGCTGGATGTCGGCGGTCAGATATCCGACCTCCCTAAGCTTCACAATGTCCTCCTTTTTAATCGAGGAGGCCACCCACCGGCCTTGAGGGCTGGATCCAGACATATTGGAGGATCTGGGGTGTTTGGGCTTAGGTCTCGGGTGTGAGAACTCGAGGTGCGAGAAGGCGCGAGGAAGGTGGAAAAGAGGGATAAGCCTCGGTCCCTTTATAAAGGGGGTGAATATCAAGAGTCCTCGGCGTAACCGCTTGAGGCTTATCTAAAAACACACGGAGTTATACCAACGGTCGTCATGGGGTCACATGCGCCCTTGTTGATAAAAGATCCCGTAATAAGGGAAACACGATCTTTGCTTTGGCAGGACGTGCCAGTAAAACCGCCTCGCAACACGAGTCGAGGTGGGGCAAGAAACGCCGGTTCGCATTGGACCAGGCCACGATGCAAAGGCACGGTGTATGAAGATTGCCAGCAGATCATATTTATGCTACATTCGCTACAATGGTATGTGAAGATCATCTCGCAGATCCGGACACGGTCTAAGTGTTCGATAATTACTTTGGATTATTCAGAGAAGGAACCCGCCTGGCAATGCCGGAGACAAGACTGCGCGTCGGACTCATCGTCATTGAAGCCTGGTTCAGGGGCTACTAAGGGAGTCCTGGATTAGGGGGTATCCGGACAGCATCGTCCGGACTACCGAAGCATGAAGATACAAGACTCAAGACTTCGGCCCATGTCCGGATAGGACTCTCCTTTGCGTGGAAGACAAGCTTGGCGATCCGGATATGGTGTCTCCTTCCTTGTAACCGACTCATTGTAAACCATAGCCCTCTCCGATGTCTATATAAACCGGAGAGGTTGGTCCTTAGAAGGCCGATCACAATTACAATCATACCATCATAGGCTAGCTCTTAGGGTTTTACCTCCATCGAGAGGGCCCATCTTCTCTTGTACTACCCATATCTTCAATATTAATCAAACAGGAAGTAGGGTTTTACCTCCATCGAGAGGGCTCGAACCTGGGTAAACATCTGTGTCCCTTGCTTCCTGTTACCATCAGCCTTGACGCACAGATCGGGACCCCCTACCCGAGATCCGCCGGTTTTGACACCGACAATAACCCTCGCCCCTCTCATAACCATTTACGACTTTTTCACTTACCTTTATCACAATCACTCTTCCTCTCACAAGCATACACACGCACAATCCCCATCGACCCTTTCTATATACATAGACCTACCTACGTGTCTCCTGTACGCACATTATCTTTAGGCCTGTCTCTCACGCATTGTCTCACACATCTCTTCCTAATTGACGAGTATGATTCTAGCAGAGCATTCTATAAGACACCTCTCTTCCTAATAAGAGATAAGGGGTTACCTTAGTCTGAGAACCTAGGGTTACAAATCCTAGCTGGCTTTGTCAATGGACACAGAGTCCTTCACAATTCTGCTATCTTTGTCTTGTACGACTAGTCATCCATGGGTCTCCCTAAATGCGTCATGGGCCGACCAATGTGGCGCAGGATGGAACCAAACCAAGGGCCTCACCTCGACCCACGCCGGACCTCACGTGGTGACACACCCTCTGCCCCCAGGTCTCGTTATATCTTCTCACACCCACACATACCAACACAAACACCACACAAAAAAATTCTCCTAGTGCCTCTATCCCCTCCCCCCCTTGCATATACACACTCAAGGGAATCTCTCAACACGACATCATATTCGTCTCTCTCTCTAGACCACTCTCATTTCTCATGCTATCTCTCCCACGCCCTCCCTCCCCCTGCTGGCCCCTCTATCCAGGCCTCTCTCGAATACGTAATACACACACATACCTCTCTAGTCCCTGCCAAATACATCAACTACACAGTCACACATGTTACATCACGTACCCCATTGATCTAAAAAGCCCTCTATTCACGTTTATTTTTCATAGAACATTCCTTTTGAATAAAGTGTGGCCAAAAAGTTATTTTAGAATTTCTACATATATACAACATTACAAAGTTATATGGAGGAGTATGAATGTTAATTTACGTTGCATGGTGCCCACAATGATATTTATTCCGCACTGTGAATTTGTATATTTTTATACTATATATAAAGTTAGTCATAATAAAGAGAAATGAAGAGCATCTCTCTCTCCATCGCATACACCCCCTCTACGCCCCTTTCATGTAAGCACACAAACTATCTCCAGGTCCTCTAAAAGTAAGCCCCAGCACATTCACGCACGTTTCATCTTTCTCTCGCGATATATACAGTGACGATCATTGTATTTGAAGCGAAAGCACGATACATACATTGGCCTTCAGAATCCACTCATTACGATCACCATTTATGTTTTGTGGTTATTATACAGTCACGGGCTCACCGTACAACTTTGTATTTGCTCAAGACACGACTAGATGACCAGTTAAACGCTCCATGTGGCACCTCTATTGTTGCCACATTATCTCACTACCATTGGGCCCACCTCTCGGCTTGTATCTACTCTACACTCTTATAAAAATCAGAGTTGGTGATGATGGTGTGCCTGCCATCCTGCAATATAGGTCGTCCGATTTATATCTGACAGATAGGAAGAAACTGTGGCAATTTTGCAAAAAGGTACTCACACACCTCTCCACATTTGCAAATAAGGCCTTCCCTCGTTCACCCTTTTCTCTCACAAGATAAACTAGTCATACAAATGCATCTTGATGTTACGTTCAACGCACAGGCATCTTGCTAGTAAGAATGAAAACAAATGCTAAAAAAAATATTGGACGGTGGTTCGATGTCATGACCGTGGGCACAACGGACAAGGTGGCCTTGTATTGGTATGCTGAGCCGTCTATTTTAACAACTTGGAGCTGGTGTGGTGATTATACACACACGCACACATGCACACAAACTGCATGCACACAACACTCACATGAACACATGCAACCACGCACGCACGCAACATTGACACGTACACACGCAGCCACGCACGCACGCAACACTCACAAGCACACACGCACGCATGCATGCACACACCACACAACCAACACACGCTCTCACGCTCAAGTGCTCAACCTACACATGCATGTGCACACATCAGGCCCTGACAGACACATACACAACCAGGTGATTCCCGCGCACGGGTTGGAGTCTTGTCACGCCTGCGTAAATTTGTGTTTATCTGACCTTTTTCCTATGCGAACTAATAGTTGGGACCCACAAGGAATGTGGTCAATTTAACTAGTCAACATGGTGCCACGCAGACTATTTGGCCGGTCAACAGAGTGCAATCCGATGCTAAACCGTGAGGAAGTGATCGTATAATCACCGCAAAACGTATATAGTGACCGTAATCAGCGTATTCTGAAGTTCGGTGACCGTATTACGCTTTTCTCTCTGTAGGCCCTCCAAAACTACATCTCTACATGTTCTTGCAAGTTACATCTAACAAGTATGCAATACATCACTACTACTATACTCTAACACAATAAATCATATGTGTTTTTAGTTTTACTAGATATCATATTGTTACTTAATTATTTAGTTTGCATACACTAAAATTGCCTTTGAAATGTATGGCCAGTATGATCTACCGCGCAGGAAAAACCCCGTCCTTTCCTGTTTAATCGGGTTTTGTATCGATGGATCATGCGAAATAGCAAAACTAAAGTACTATACAGTACAAGTGATAGTTCACTGGGCTGCCATGTCGGGTACTCCTCTGTTGTAAAAGTGGTGCGCTCGCTTTCATAAATGTTCTAGTCCCTTTCGCCCACATGTGGGACATCAAGCAACCGGGTCCACGTGCCATACCGAAATACAGTGCAGAGTAGCAGGGGTGAAACACCCCAGTCATGGCGCCGGCGTAGTAATGAGCAATGAGGCGTCAAATCACAAAGCTGCACCTTTCCCGCAGTTAAGTTGGAGGGACGAAGTAATAATGCTAAAAAAGAAGTTGGAGGGACGAAGCAACCATCATTTCACTCGTTGCTGAATCCGGTTCTCCCTCATCTTCTTCAAGTTAACTACGTGTTGCTTCTGCCGTTGTTCTGCCTCATGTGGGACGCGGATCGACTTGGTAAAGGACTGACATGTGGGACTGCATGTTAGCAAACTGCCAGGCCAACATCCTCCAAAAATAAAATCGTCGGTGTACAAAAGTAGGGGCTCTCCTTTTGACCCCTTTACTTGTGCACGGGCAGCCATAGCCACGCGCTGTGGCCACTCATTGCAGGACAAAGGAGGGAAGCCGAAGAGAAGCCGAAGGCTCGAGACAAACAAGGCAAAATCAAGGACCAAGGCCACAAAGTGCAGATGGGCAAAGCAGGTTTCACCGGCAAGACCCTTGCCAGGGGCAACCTCAGCGGCCCCGGCAAGGCCCTTGCTGGGGCAGCTCGCCCACACCTGCTGATCGAGCCCCCCCTTGAACCCATGGCCTCCAATGCCAACAACCATGTTGGACCAGGGCTCAGGACGCACCTCCATGGTGGCATGCAGACCTCTGTGAAGACATAGAATGCTCAAGATCAGACGATAATTGGAAGGCAACACTCCCTGCCAAGATCAGTCATGGCGCCGGCGTAGTAATGAGCAATGAGGCGTCAAATCACAAAGTTGCACCTTTCCCACAGTTAATTTGGAGGGACGAAGTAATAATGCTAAAAAAGAAGTTGGAGGGACGAAGCAACCATCATTTCACTCGTTGCTGAATCCGGTTCTCCCTCATCTTCTTCAAGTTAACTACGTGTTGCTTCTGCCGTTGTTCTGCCTCATGTGGGACGCGGATCGACTTGGTAAAGGACTGACACGTGGGACTGCATGTTAGCAAACCGCCAGGCCAACATCCTCTAAAAATAAAATTTTCGGTGTACAAAAGTAGGGGCTCTCCTTTTGACCCCTTTACTTGTGCACGGGCAGCCAGAGCCACGCGCCGTGGCCACACATTGCAGGACAAAGGAGGGAAGCCGAAGAGAAGCCGAAGGCTCGAGACAAACAAGGCAAAATCAAGGACCAAGGCCACAAAGTGCAGATGGGTGAAGCAAGTTTCACCGGCAAGACCCTTGCCGGCGGCAACCTCAGCGGCCCCGGCAAGGCCCTTGCTGGGGCAGCTCGCCCCCACCTGCTGGTCGAGTCCCCCCTTGAACCCACGGCCTCCAATGCCAACAACCACGTTGGACCAGGGCTCGGGGGGCACCTCCATGGTGGCATGCAGATCTTTGTGAAGACATAGAATGCTCAAGATCAGACGAGAATTGGAAGGCAACACTCCCTGCCAAGATCCTTACCGAAGAAACCCACAAGACCCCCGGCAAGACCCTTGCCGGGGACGCCAGCGCGCCATGGCAAGACCGTCGTCGGGCCACCTGTCAAGACCCTTGCCGGGCCACCCGACAAGACCCTCGCCAGACGCGATAGCAGGGCCACTGCCAGGCCCGTACCAACAAACTCCCCACAGCCGTCCATATGCAGCTCCCAGCCCAACCAGCTGGGCAGGCACCTGCGTGGAAACATGTAGCTTCTAGGCCAACTCAACAGACACCTACGTGGCAGCATGCAGATCTTCGTCGAGGCTCCACCACCGCGCCACCTCAGCTGCTTGCCCGCCTACATGGCACCACATGCATCGCTGGCCAGGGCGCGTGTCGAAGCGAGGAGGAGCGGCGACGGACGGGACGAGCCTCGTTCCCGTCCCCGATAAAGTGCAAGGGACACCTAAGCCATGCATTAAATGCATCTTGTCCTGTAATAAGAGCGATAATCTCGCGCCACTCTAGGCCTTTCCACCTTCTGTGTGCCACCGCGGCATCCCCTTTCGCCTATAAAAGGTGGCCCATGGCATACAGGAAAAGGATTGGGCTCTTTCAAACCACGCATTATCCATAGCTAGTTCGAGAGCTAAAGAACACTCAATACATCCACCAAGCAGGACTAGGGTTTTACGCAGCCTCGGGGCCCGAACCTGGCTAAACGATCCCCGTGTGAATTGCTAATCCTGCCCTTCTCACAACCCCGCGCCCCATAACCGTAGTAGGGATTCTTGTGATCCCATAGGTGTCGTTTCCCACCGACATCTTTGGCGCGCCAGGTAGGGGGCGCAATTGTGAGAATCTGGTCTAGCAGTTCACCTAGCTGTTCTTCATCGTCATGGCCCCTAAGAAGAAGACGACCACGGCGATCGGTTCGTCCGAGACCGGATTGCTAGTACCGGTGCGGACCAGCAGCGGGCCAGTCGCGTAGAGAACCCATGGCGCGGCTTGCGAACATCCACATCACCCTGGCAGTCCAGGCCGAGCGAATGGCGTCGTTCGCGCGCCAGGCAACGAGCCACCAATCATGGGCTCCAGA
>NC_041393.1:684620128-684634130 GCF_002162155.2 Triticum dicoccoides
CGGCGCGGGGCCCTCCAGGGGCGCCACCATCCCGCCAGACAGCGGCGCGGCGACCTCCAAGACGACAACACCGGCGCCCACGACACGCTCTTCTCAGGTTGTGCGTGACGAGCAGCGCCGCCCTGCTGGTGACCCTGGGCGCCGTCCTGGGAAGAGTCCCATGCGCCTTTCACATGATGAGGAAGGCCAGCATGCGCGTCGAGGTACTGACAGGGATGGCGAACGGCGGCGGGGCCGTGATGCGTCTCCTTCTAACGCGGTTAGAAGTCAAGGCGCATCGCGGTCCACGCAGCTTTCGCCGCCACCCACGCCAACAGAAGCCCTAGCAGGCGCGCAACTGCTCCTCGATTTTCCTCCCATCACGGAGAAGCTCGACGAATGGAGGGCCACTGTCCGGAGCCTCGTTGGCATCGCCAACAACAACGAATTGCGGCCGGCAGGACCCGTAGGCCGACGCTCCGTCGGGCCACCGCATGCCAGCAGAGGCCGGGAGGGAGGCTATGCGGCCACGGTGCACTCCCCTCCTCCATCCCAACCACCTCGGGTGTCGGTCCATCACAACGACGCTCGTGATGATATCTCCATAGCGTCGGGCGACCCGCGAACCCACCGCGACCAACGCCAGGTTCTTTAGGAGTGAGTTCATGAAGAAGCTCGAACCACCATCGAGCGCCGGCGTGACGCGCGCCACTAGTCGGATAGGCGGGCAGGGCCCACTACGGACCACCCAGCACCGGGAGGCTACGGTGGCCTACCATATGAGGTAGGTTGTCCGTCCTTCACCCTTGAGTTGCGGCAGTTCCAGCGGCCCTCCCACCGCACGTTCAAGCCCGACGTTGGCGAAAAGTATAACGGCAAGACACACCCGTCAGAGTACCTCAGTATCTACACCATCGCGATGCAAGCTGCTGGGGCTCGTGACGACAAGGTGCTTGCCAATTATTTTCCGTTGGCACTCAAGCCCAATGTTATGTCATGGTTGATGCACTTGCCGGTAGAATCCATTTCTTCTTGGGCGGATCTGTGTCATGAGTTTGTTGGCGCCTTTACCGGAGGCCACCAAGCTCATGGCCAGGCGAGTGATCTGCATATCATTCCCCAGAAGGAAGGAGAAAACTTGCGCAAGTACATCCAAAGGTTTAGCCGAGTGCAGTACAACATCACCGACGATCATCCTGCCGCCGTGATCAGTGCATTCCATCAGAATGTGTGCAACCGTAAGATGTGTGAGAGCTGGGGATGAACAAGGTCAGGGATGTGGCCGAACTTTATGTTCTGGCCGATCGATGCGCTCGCACTGAAGAGGGAAGGAAGTACCCCGGCGAAGACGCCGGCGCGGAAATCGACTCCATGGATGATACCGCCACCCTGGCAAAGAAGGGCCGGCACCGTAACAGGAAGCGCAGTGGCAAGACCGTGCTTGCTATCGAGGGATCCAGCAACACTGGCGTCACCAAGAATCCCAAGGCAAGTGACCCCGGCAAGGAGGTTGCCGGGTGTGCCGCTTGCTGGGCCTTAGCGGCTGCCGACAAGCGAGGAGGCTCCGACAAGCAGTATTGCAAGATCCACCGCACCAAAGGCCACGATCTCCAGAACTGCCGGCAGGTGGAGGTTGCTCACTGAGAAGCAGAAGGCCGAGTATGAGCGGTGGGACAAGGAGAAGGGTCAAGAGGGTGCCGAAGGATCCGACAAGAAGCGTGGCAGCCAAGGAGGCTGCCGCGGCAAAGACAATCAGCAGGAGAGGCCCGCTTGGGGCCGCGACAAGAAACAGGAAGATGACGATCATGACGAGGGCGATGAGTCCGGCGACCACGAGTTCCAGAAATCCACAAAGGCCATGTGCGTCGATGGTGGCGCCTCGCTGCATACATCCCACCACCGGCTCAAGCAGTGGGCGCGTGAGATCACATCGGTGGAGCCGTCGCTCGATGCATGGAAGCCGCTAAGGTGGTCCAGCACGCCCATCATCTTCGACACCGAGGACCATCCTGACCGCACCACTGCGGTCGGGCGCTTGCCGTTGTTGGTCTCACCAACAATCTGCAACCTCAAGGTGACGAAGATGCTGGTTGACGGTGGAGCCGGACTGAACATGATCTCCCCTGTTGTGATCAAGAGGCTACAGATCCCTGATGGAGACCTCGAGGAGACGGGCACGTTCCAAGGGGTCAACCCGGGGAGGAGCCAGCCGAAGGAAAAGGTCACGCTGCCTGTGACGTTCGGAGGCGAGCTGAACCACATAATGAAGAGGATTTTCTTTGATGTAGCCGAGATCCCCTTGCCCTACAACGGGATCCTTGGCCGCCCGGCGCTAGCCAAGTTCATGGCGGCTTCACATTATGCCTACAACATGCTGAAGATGCCCGGGCCGATGAACATCATCACCGTCCCCTCCGACAATAAAGATGCGTTGATTTGCGCCGACCAACTCTACTAGGGAGCAATTGCAGCAGCTGCCACCAAGGCACCTGCTCCTGTCGACGGAGCCCCGGGAGGGAAGAAGACCGGCGAGACCCCTCGCACCTACTCTGGCAAGCGCACCTCTTTAGGGTGTTGCGCTCCCATTGAGGACGTGCCAGAGAGCTCCGCTGGCAAGAGCAAGAAGTCCAAAGGTGGACCACTAGAGACCAAGAAGGTGCCCGTCAAGGGGGATGGCACGGGGGGAGCTTTTACCATAAGCTCCACCCTCGATAGCAAATAGGAAATAGAGCTCGTCACTTTCCTGCGGGCGAATGTCGATGTGTTTGCATGGAAAGCCTCCGACATCCCCGGCGTTCCCAGGGAAGTGACTGAGCACCATCTTGTTTTTTGTCCTCATGCGCGGCCCGTCAAGCAGAAGGTCAGGAAGCAAGCTCTGGAAAGGCAGGATTTCATCACGAAGGAGATCAGAAAACTAGAAGCAGCAGGTTTGGTAAGAGGAGTACTCCATCCTACGTGGTTGGCCAATCCGGTAGTGGTGTGCAAGGCAAACGGGAAGTGGAGACTGTGTATTGATTACACAGACATCAATAAGGCTTGTCAAAAGGATCCCTTCCCGTTGCCGCGCATTGACCAGATTGTTCACTCCATGGCTGGGTGTGACATGTTATCATTCCTCAACACCTACTCGGGATACCACCAAATCTTCATGACAAAAGAGGACGAGGAGAAGACATCATTCATCACCCCATGTGGTATGTATTGCTTTTTACGGATGCCTTTCAGGTTGAAGAGTGCTGGCTCAACCTTTGCAAGAGCGGTCCAAATTGGTTTTGAGCCCCAGCTACATTGAAATATGGAAGCTTATATGGATGACATAGTGGTCAAAACCAAGGACAAAGCAACACTTGTGCAAGATCTGGAGGAAACATTTGCAAACCTTCGCAAGATAAACCTCAAATTGAACACTGAGAAGTGTGTCTTCGGCGTCCCGTCTGGCAAGCTTCTTGGATTCTTTGTGTCCCAGCGCGGGACTGGAGCAAACCCAGATAAGATCAAGGCCATTGAGCAGATTGAGGCACCCAAACAGATCAAGGACGTGCGTCGGCTCACTGGCTGCGTTGTCGCCATGAGCCGATTCATCTCTAAGTCCGCGGAGCGTGCCCTTCCTTTTTTCAAGATGTTGAAGAAAACGGGGCCAGTGAAGTGGATCCCAGAGGCTGAGGCAGCGCAGCAAGATTTGAAGAAGTACCTCTCCTCTATCCCGGTGCTGGTTGCGCCCAAACCACAAGAACCATTGCTGTAGTATCTAGCGGCAACAAATCAGGTGGTTTGCGCCGCACTAGTGGCACAGAGAGAGGTCGACGAAGAGGCGGTGATAGAGGTAGAGTCAACGGATGGCAAGCCGGAACCCTCCCCGGCAGGGCTCGGTCCCGGCAAGACTTAGTCCCCGGCGGGGGCTAACGCCAGTGCGACAGGACCCACATGACCGGGTGAAGTGGCGCAAAATAAGAAGATGACGCAGCACCCTGTTTACTGCGTCAGCTCCTTCTTGCAGGGGGCTAGGTCGAGGTACTCAGGTGTGCAAAAGCTGCTCTTCGGCCTTCTTATGGCCTCGAGGAAGCTGCGTCTTTACTTCCAAGCGCACGAAATCACGGTGGTCACCCGCCTCCCATTGCAGTGGATACTGCATAACCTAGATGCAACGGGGCGGATCGTGGAATGGGCCCTGGAGTTGTCAAGTTTCTTTTAAAGTTTGAAAGTACCTCGATGATTCAGAGCAGAGTCTTGGCGGAGTTTATTGTAGAATGGACCTCGACGCCCGACGAAGAGGTCCAGGAGACCACTCTCCCCGGCAAGGAAACGAGCCGCAACTGGATCATGTACTTTGATGGGGCATTTTCGCTGCAAGGTGCCGGTGCTGGTGTGCTGCTTGTCGCACCCACCGGATAGCACCTCAAGTATGTCATCCAGATGCACTTTCCCCGGGAGATGTCAACTAACAACACCGCCGAAGCTCCCTGATTGATTGATTGAAGGAAAAGAAAAATGCAACATCTCTCCTCTTTCTCCCGTGCTTGGACGCATGTACAGTATAGAGCATAGAGTCTACTTCCCTGTCCCTTCTATCACAAATCACAAAGCAGTGGGGCATCAAATCACAAAGCACTGACGAAGCAACCATCATTTCACTCTTCGCTGAGTCCGCTTCTCCATCGTCTTCTTCAATAAACCACCTCACCGCACTAAGCTAGACGGACGACGCTATTGTGTACTAGTAGTACTAGTACATTTACGCGTCCTATGGTTCAACCGACTTCCTGGATGCAAATAAGGCGGTTGTCTCGGCTTGCAGGCGCCACTTGCAAACAACTTACCGTGGTCTCCCTCACTGGTATTCTCCGTCGAACACACTTTGCCAAACCACAACATTCGAGATATCGTCGACGTCACCGCAACGGGGAAGGAAGTCAAATAGTTACTACCTCCTTTTTTGTACACAAGGCCGGTATATCAAAATTACAATTTTCAAAAGGCCACTAACACTAATCGAGGCAAAATTGATGGGGTTTGCCTCGTACTAGCAACCAAGGACATTAATATACCCTTGCATGCATGCGGAAGTGAGAAGGTTGGTTTGCATGGCGTTGCATTAATCAAGCGATGAGGAGTGAGATGGTAGCTCTTTGGGCTTTGGAGAAAAAATACGCAATAATTGACATGTCAAACGAGGATTTGTATCGATTAATCCCGTGAAGGAAAACCCCACGTTTATTTTTTAACACTAGTACTCCTTGTACGTATGTACTTATCCTGTTTGGCTCTAGGCATTGCAATGCTGTAATTCTCCACACATTTTTGCCAAGTTTGCCTAAAGTTTTCAAAATGAAAAGGAGGTACACTTGTGCACGGCTGTTGCGGTCGCACCGCACCGTCACACGGTCGCTCCTGCATGCCTCGGTCGCACCGCACCCTCACACAGTCGCTCCTGCATGCCGTAGACCCAACCAAGGGAACGCGCCCTCACTGACACGTGCTGCCGCATGTGAACAAACCAAACTCAGCCATCCTACCGCTAACACATGATTTTCATTCATATAGTATGTTTAAACAACTGCATGTTGGGGAGGATCCGTATGGCCCGTGCGGTGGTCTGTTGGGGAAGAAGAAGAGGTGAGGAAGAAGGGTTAGGAGACGTAGGATATTCACCCAACCGCGTGAAATGGTAGACTCACCCAAATGATGAAAGTTAGGCGACTTGCATAACAATATACTCCCTCCGTTCCTAAATGTAGGGTGTATAGTTTTTGGCACGAAAATTAAAGAACACACGTGAAGGCAAAATTTCACAAGTTTTGGGCAAGTTTACACCTGACTAATTGACATGAGAAAATAGAGGACCTTGCTTGATATAAGGAAATGTAATCAAATCCTAAAAAAATTATCCAAACGAGTGTTGCAATGCAATACACCTTATATTTTGTATTTTTTTTCAAAAATCTATACACCTTATATCAAGGAATGGAGGGAGTATATTTTTACACAGCAAAAAGATCCCTAAAAACAACAACATAAAGAAAAACTATCACTGCTCGTGGAACGAGATGGCCTCGTCGTCTTTGGCTACCGGCGTGAACCAGCCATAGCTGCCGACGTGTGTCTCCGCACCGTGGTTGTCCTCGGCCTCCAGCTACTCATTCACGCACAGCATGTGGGCGCTCTACACGGACGAGAGCACCGCCCGATTCAAGTCGAGGACGTCCGGTTCCGCCTGCAGGAGGGCCTCGATGGCAGCGGCATCCGCGTGCTCCGCATCGAGTTGAGCCTCCGCCGCCCAGTTCAAGTCTAGGACATATGGTTCCGCCTGCAGGAGGGCCTCGATGTCGGCAGCGTCCGCGCGCTCCGCATCGAGTTGAGCCTCTGCCGCCTGGTTCAACTCCAGGACGTCCGTTTCTGCCTCAAGTTGAGTCTCTGTCGCCCGGTTCACATCCACGACATCTAGCTCCGCCTGCAAGAGAGCCTCGATGGTGGCGGCCTGCGCGCGCTACGCCTCGAGTTGAGCCTCTACCTCCCGGTCCTCCTTTAGTATCGCCAGGTTGAACCGCTAGTCCGCATGCACCATGGGGGACCCGGACACCGGCACGAAGTTGACGCCCATCGTCTCATACCCATCGGGGGCCTTTTGTGCTGCGACCTCCGCCAGGAACATTGGATCAGCTTCCTCCTCCTCGTAGCTTGGCTCCAGAGAACTTGGGGATTGGCCCGCCGCAAAGTGATCTTGGGAACGGAGGTCTGTGGCGCCAACCGCCGCCGTGATTTCCGCGCGGCGCTCCGACATCAGCATCTTGTAGTATATGATCTTGCGGCGCACCATGGCTTTCCAGCGAACTAGGGGACGCTTGATGCGGGCTAGGGGATCGAAAGGTGGGGGGATGGGCTGGAGAGGATGTGTGGTTTTGGGGCAGTGGCTGGCGTAAGCTGAGCAGCGAAGGTTCTAGTGTGAACAGTGGTTCCGGTGACGACCGGTCAATCGGTTTTGACAGTACATCGCTCTTGCCGCGTTTGCGTTGCACCCCGGCATGCTGGACCCTCCACGTCGCTCACCGAATGGAACGTGCTTCGTCTTGCATTTTCGCTCTCTTGTGGGACCGCGGTTGAGAGAAAACCGACGTCCCTCCCCCTCCCCCGCCCACGTCATTTATACTACCACTCCCTCTATTTTATGCGGAGTAAAAAAATAGAGGGAGTATATACTACGAATGAGGATCCCATTACATGGCCGAACTCGTTGAGTAACTGATATGCGGGGCCTAGCAAGCATGGGGTCTGCCAATAAGTGACTGTCGGAGTAATGGGCCACGGGTAGGCTAACCCGAGCCCCAGAACCTTTCAAAACATCGGGGCAGACTGCGCCCCTCAAGACCCCATGATAAAGGGCCTCCTCCTGGGAGTCGGCGGCAACTGCCCACATGGCCGAGTCCCAGGGACGACTTCGAGTTAAGCCGACTCTTAGCTGACGACTTTGAGATAAGCCGACTCTTGGCTGGCGACTTCGAGTTAAGCCAACTATGGGAGTTGGCCCGCGGCTTCAACCACCCCTGCCTTCGCTACCATGGACGGGGCGAAATACGGTCACTGCATGGCCGTCTCTACCCCGCTTACGAAGGGCTGGCATGGCTACAATGTGCCGTATTGCTGGAGATCTCCATCGTGGCGCGGCACTGTTGCCATGCCTGCCCTGACCTCAGCCCCCGTGGGCGGCGTACTATGCCCACGACGGCCTACCTGTACGGCCCAGAGACGGCGGGACCCGTCCGTCAGCGGGGGTACAGAAGGTGGCGAGAGCGCCACGAAGACGGACCCGTGGGAGTCGGCCGGCCCCTCCCACGGGCTTCGCACGCCATTAACCAGACAAGACGGTGAATGGCGACAGTGATCGTCCGCCAGGCGGCATCACTGTTCCCACAACACCATGACCAAGCCAGCGTCATTAGAAGCACGACTACAGTACCAGGCCTGTCGGCGGGGCCCACCCGTCGGCGGGTCCCAGCAGTCGGCGGAGAAGACGACGGCCTGAGAGACAGACGGCTGGGACCCGTGCCCAGCCGGATTACCAATGTATCCCTGGGGGGCGGGCCTATATAAGCCCCCCGGGGCACCCATGCAAGGGGGATAGCTTCTTTAGCATTAGACCCAATCATATAAGAAGGAGGGAGCTAGCCTCGCCCTCTCCTACCTCCAGAAAACAGCGCTAGGAGCAACCTTGTATTCACTTTGCCATAGTGATCATGCGGAGACCCCGCAGAGCAGCAGTAGGGGTGTTATCTCCTCGGAGAGCCCTGAAGCTGGGTAAGATCCGCCGGCGTGCATGTCTTCGCCTCATCCCGCTTCCGGGCACCGGCGACGTTCTACTCGCTCCCACCATGATAAGCCATCCCTTGGCATATGTCACACCCAACCCCCGACATTTGGCGCCCACTGTGGGGCGAGGTGCACCATCGTCCGGAGACCTGCTCTGGACGGGAACCCTTTTCCTCCCTGGCGAGCACAGCCAGCCCGGCATGCCAGACGGAGTATGCACCGACGCGCTGCACAGCGCTGAGATCGCCTGCGCGGCCAGCTGCCTCCCTGAACTTATCAGTGAGGTTCACCTCTCCGACGAGCCTGCATTCCGATGCAGGCACAAGCGGCCCCGAGAGCCTCCTCACGGGTCTCCTCGACCAACTCCACGTCGCCGGTGAGCCTGCCGTGGACCTGGAGTCCATAGGATCCACTGACACCGCGTCGACTCCGACACCGCATCGCTCGACGCGTTCCCCACCAATGTGGTGGTCTACGACGAGCCGCTCCCTTGCGCAGAGAGCGGCGGAAGCACCGTCACGGAGGTCCTAGTCCTCGATCACGGCGAGCGTTCCGGTGAAGGAGGTCATGATCCACTCGACGCGGCTCTGCAAGACCTGACCGCGCCCATTCCGGGAGACGCTGACGCCGAGACGCTGGAGGCGCGCCGCCTTTAGCTCGTCGAAGGCGCGAAGAAGCTGGCAAGCATGAGACGCTTGTCAGAAGCCTACCAGCGTGAGATGGATCGCGTTGTGGGCGGCTCGCCGGCCCCAACTGGGCCTAGCCGCCTAGGCGCGGTCCGGCAGCGTGGCGCAGCCATAGCCAACCTGTTCGGGGCCAATCGCCCCATATACGCCTCGCCTGCGGAGAACATCCGCGCTTCCCAGGCGGCGGCGGATGAGCTAGACAACTTCGAAGGTTAAGAGCACCGCCTGATGACGGAGCGATTTCAGCAACTCCTCGACGCGGCTGCCGCGCAGAACGAAGCCGGCTGTCGCACAGAGGCACCGCAACGACAAAACGACGACTTGCCTCCCCGCCGAGATCAAGGCGCGACGTCTCGGACACCCACTGGCGGTGTCCGCGGAAAGAAAGACAAGGATTCGGCTGTCACCCACAGTCAGACTCGCATCACCATCGAGCGCGACCAGGACGGCCGCCCCAAAGCAGTAGAACAGCGGGACGACTATTTGCCTCCTCCTCCTCGCAAAGAAAGGCGAGTCTCCCCGCCACCCGTTGAGCATCCGACTCTCGGCGATCGCCTTGGCCGCTGAGAGGGAGTCGGAGAAAATGACGCCCGCCACCGGATCGACCGACTCCACCGATCCCTGGCGCTGGAAGAAAAAGACGAGTTGGGTCCTCCCTGTTTCGGACCCCGCATCCGAGATGAGCCCTTTCCCAAAGGGTTCATGCTCCCTCGAGATACGCCCAAGTACACCGGCTCCGTGAAGCCGGAAGACTGGCTAGTTGACTAATCCACGGCCGTCAAAATAGAAAACGGCAACAAGCGTGTTGCCGTAAAGTACGTTCCACTCATGCTCCAGGGCACGGACCGGACATGGTTGAACAACCTGAAGCCCCGCAGCATCAACTACTGGGTCGACGGCATTGTTCCTGGCCTTTCCTGCTCGCCAATCGGGAAAATCCTGATAGACGTCCTCTTTGGGGACAAAGATCACTTCCGCCGAGAGCCAGTTTGGTTTGAAGTGGTGGACCTCGAAAGCCCGTACCATGCGTTTCTTGGCCGACCTACTTTGGCCAAGTTCATGGCGGTCCCCCACTACGCCTACTTCAAGATGAAGATGCCGAGTTCCAAGAGGATTCTAACCATAGCCGGCGACTACAGAAAGTAGTCCGCTTGCGCGGCCGAAAGCAGTCAGCTGGCCGAGTCCTTGGTGATCGCAGCTGAGAAGCGGCTTCTTGATCAGGTTGTGGCGATGGCCGGCAAGCAGCCCGAGATGTCGCCCGACCCCAAGGAGTCGGAAGCTGAAGGATCGTTCAGGCCGGCCAAAGAAACGAATTTTGGCACAAATGGCACAAATTTTGCCAAAGGTGCCTTGGCCCGTTTCTGCGCGACTCAGGCCATCCGACTGGACTTAGCGTTCGTTGCCCATCCGTAGTCAAACGGCCAGGTAGAGTGAGCAAACAGCCTCATCCTGTCTGGCATCAAGCCTCGACTGGTCGAACCACTGGAGCATTTGGCCGGCTATTGGCTTGATGAGTTGCCAGCCGTCCTCTGGAGTCTGCGCATGACTCCAAACAAGTCAACCGGCTTCACACCTTTCTTCCTCGTCTACGGTGCTGAAGCCGTCATCTCGACGGTCATAGAGTTCGACTCTCCGTGAGACACCATGTACACCGAGGAAGAAGCAGAAGAAGCACGTCAAGACGGTGTCGATCTGATGGAAGAGGGCTGGCTGTTGGCACTCAGCCGGTCCAGCATCTACCAACAGAGCCTGCGCTGATTCTGCAACAGGAAGGTCAGGCCGAGATCTTTCCAAGAGGGCGACCTTGTGCTCTGGCTGATCCAGCGAACAGCCGGCCAGCACAAGCTGTCGGCGCCTTGGGAAGGCCCCTTCATTATCGGCAAGGTGCTGGGAAACGACTCCTACTACCTGGTCGACGCTCAGAAGCCCCGAGCACGCAAGAGGGACGACTCCGGCAAAGAGACAGAGCTCCCGTGGAATGCAAATCTTCTCCGAAGATTTTACAGTTGATGAGGTATGTATCACACTACCCTTTGTATTAAAGTACCAAGACTTCGGGCCCCCCGAGACGAGCTCGGGGACTGCCCTTTTTGTTATTTGTATGATACAAATTATGCCTTCAAGTATACTACTCTTTGTTATGCCGCTTGGCACCGGGCTCGACCAGTCGGCCCGGGGACTTGCCGCCTTGCGCTATGAAATGCTTCTTGCAGTCGGAGAAGTAGTGTGTGACGCCTAAGCCGTCTCCTGTCAGAAGCCGCAGCTCGCAGAGCGACTGTTTGGTGGACAGGAGTAAGGAAGAATGGGCATCTGCATAAAAAATGGCTAAGGACTCAAAGCATAAACATAGCTTAAGCCGGCTTCCTGCCTCTCTTAGCAAAGCCGACTCTTTAGTAGTCGGTCTGCCGCTTTCTATCCAACTTGTTCAGAAGACTCTAAAAATGGCCAAGTACTTGCCTTCCCAAAGTAGCCAAGCATTTGATCCAGTGGCTGCCGCAGAACGTTTGTCCGACTGGCAAGGCGGCGACTAAGGGAAGGCGGCAAAGGAAAAAGCCAAAGGAGCAATGAGCAAGGAAAGATAGAACTCAGACAAATATTTACATAGCATAGGCCCTTGGCCGAATCTTCCAGCAGAAGTTCAAAATACACCCCGCGGGTGGAATTGTTAGAATTAACAAGTTCTTCAAAGACTACTAGAATAGATAAAATGAAGGCAAGACGGCAGCCTAGGAAGCGGTAGACGGGTTCAGAGGGTCGGAAGAGACGGCGGTGTCGGGCGTCGGGGCGGTCGGCCGGACATTCTCGGCGTGATCGTCTCCGGCGGCGGCTGGCTCGGTCGGGCGCGGCTCGTTGCTGGAGGCACGGTCGAGCTGAGGCTGGTCGCCCGCTCCACCTTCTGCCACCTCCGTCTCACCTCCGTCCTCCGCCTCGCCTTCCTCCTCGGCGCTGGAATCGATCACCTCCGTCGAGTCCTCGTCATAATCCGGGTTCATCCCGAACCACTCCGGCGACGCCTCCCTGCCGTCTTCAGCCCGATCAGGGACGAAGACGCTGGTGTCGGCGTAGTCGGCGATCGCCGCTGCGCGCGCGACGAGGGCGTCTTCCATAGCTAGCAGCTCCGCCTAGGCCTCTGACCGTAACGCTGCCAGCCGGTCCAGGTCCAGCCCTGGATACCACACCTTGACGAATTCCAAGGCCCGGCGCGCTCCAGCCCGGGCCGAGGAACCCTTCCAAGCCTCAAGACGGCCAGCTGCGACTTCCAGCCAGTCGGCAGTCCGACTAGCAGTGCGCGGAACTGGCATGTCTGGCCACAGGGCGGCAACCGCCTGGGCGCCGGCACGTTCAAGCCGGCGCATCATCCGATGGGCCGGCCGAAGACGGGCCTCGATGCTCAGAAGCTGCTCATCGAGGGTCCGGGGGCCGTTGGCGGCGATCTCCTCACCATCCGCTCTCCGCGCCTCGCGATCAGCCTCGATGGCCTGTGTGACCGCCTGCGAGTGGCCAGGGAAGAAGTCTACCAAGACGGGAAAGAAGCAAGTCAAAAAATCAGAAGTCAGCCCGACCCATAGTCGGAGGCTCAAAGAAAGAAAGGAAGAAAAGAAACTCACCGTCGACGATGTCCTCAATCTCATGGAAGCCGGAGGTCAGCTGTGCCTCCTTGTCAGTCCAGGAGGAGCGCTCGCTTTCGAACTCGGCCAGGAGAGCAGCCTCTCTCTTCTCGGCCTCGTCTTGCGCCTTCTTGAGCAGCTCCCTCTGCTCAGCCAGTTGCGCAGCCAGCAGGTCGCGCTCCACGGCAAGTTTACTGCACTCCTCCACCTTGACGCGCAAGGCGGTGTTGTCTTCACCCAGCTGCTGCTGAAGAGTGGCGTTGGCCCCTGAAGAACAAAGGAAGGAGACATTAAGTCGTCAGCAAAGAAGGTCGCCGGGAAGATCCGGCCCGACTGCTCAGCAGGCGGCCCGAATCTCGGGGACTACAGCCCGCAGGTGCGCCAGCGCGCCCCCGTGAAGAAGAAGGAGGACTCACTCCGGCTCTCCGACAAGTCGGCAGCCCGCTTGCCCAGCTCCTCGACATTGCGGTTGAAGGCAGTGGCGCGGAGGTTGTGATACTCCTGAAATAAGAATTTTAGACAAAGATAAATATTGGGAACTCACTAGATGGAGTTCCGCGTCGCCTGCTCAGCAGCCGGCCCGTAACTCGGGGACTACACCCAGTGGGTGCGCTGGCGCACCCCGCAGAGAAAAACAAGGAAAAACAAAGTCAAAATTAAGCATACCCGGACGGCTGCTCGCGACGCCAGATGCGCCTTGGTGCAGTTCTGGATGGTGTTGTCACACCCTAGCTAGTTCATGCATTAAAGTGTTGCATCATGTCTACTTTTTCATCAGAAACTTGAAATGGGGATGTCAGAACCCCCAGCCCCCTCTGAAACCAACTAGGATTTACTAAAAACTTTTTCAATGAACCTGAAATGTCCTTCTAAAATGTCCATCATTTTTGTCTTGGTTCAGAACCTCTGCCAAAAGTGTTGCACAATTTTCTAGGTCATCTTAGGGTCTTTGAATTAAATGATAAGTATTTGAATTTGGGCATTTTAAATTATATAAAATATTTCAAATGCTCAAATATTCCTAAACTGAAATGTTTCATGTTGGAAATAATCCAACTATGGACCAGAAGTAGTTTGGTGATTTTAGGAGTTGCCTAGGTATTTTTAAAAATTCAACAAAGTTGCAGAAAAATAGAAAAAGGAAAATAACAGAAAGACTTACCTGGTGCCCGCTAACCGGCCCACCTGCCGGCCAAGCCCAGCGCCGCGCCAGCGAGCTGCTTGCCCGGCCAGGCAGGCAGGCAGGTGCTCGACGGCGAGCACCGCGTGGGTGCCACGCACCTGCTCGCCGCCTCGCCGCTCCACTCGCCCGGCTAACGCCGTGGATCGACCCCTCTCTCTCCCCCGAACCCCCCAGACGTCCCCTCTCCTCTCCAGCTCCTCCCCCTCGCGCTCCCCAGCCATGGCCGACGCCACCGCCGCCGCTCC